>NC_056739.1:1576623031-1576870531 GCF_019279795.1 Protopterus annectens | reverse complement strand
TCATCATCATCCCTTTCCACTTTGAATTATAACCTTCTGCTTGTGTTATGTATAGTAGCCCTTTCTACCACAAGTCTTTGATTATTATTTTTTCCTCTTTTATCACTGTTGGAGTTCCTGTATTAATTAATGTAAGTACAGCTCTTTTCCTTTGTGCCTGATACTCTGCTAAATATCCATACTGAAATCCTTTAACAAATTCACATGTTCAGTTCTTTTCAAACGTGTCTCCTGTAGCATTGCTATTTGCAGTGTACATTTCTTAATATAATTAAATGTTCTTTCCTTTTTCTTTGTACCTGTGAGACCATTCACATGCCAAGATAATATGGAAGTGTCGCCATTATGATAATAAGTGATTATTCACACCTCTTGTATATGACAGCTTTTTAAAATGTTTATTTCCAACAATTGTGATACATGGCACCAACTGCTGTTTGGCAGATTAATGCTTTACGTATTTCCTTCTTGTCATTAACATTGGAACATGTCACATTTTACAAGACTTTTTTCTTTTATTGAAAACCCTCAAATAAAAAACAAACAAACACACCCCACAACACTCCCATAACCCGTTAACTTAATACAAACATAATATATATATATGTGTGTGTGTGCATCTATCTTCATAGTGAAGTTTAATCCTCCTAATAATAACAATTGTCCCAAAGAGACATCTGAAAACATAGGCAGTAATTAACCTAAAATTGAGGTTATCCACACTACATGCATATTATTGCCTGTGCTTCTACTTAACACTAGTCAGTGTCTCTTCCTTTTTATCTTTATTCCCCTCTCAGATGTGAAAAACAGCTTCCATACTTTCAGAAAACATTAACTTTCAGCCTTGAAGAAACTAGTGTTCTGCCTTTGTATTGTCCTATTATCAGCTTGCCTGCATGGAAAATTAAGAGAAAAATGTAGTCCTGAGCTGCTGGCCTTTAAAAACAAGCTGAAACATTTATTACTAAAGGAAAACTTTTCATTATAGTCCGTGTTCTATTTCTTATTTGTTTTTACTTAAAACGTATTAGATCAAGCCAAGGGTCTTAATCCAGATATTCACCTATGTGAAAGTAAGAAAAACATATCAGCTGTAAATATTATGATCTGTGTACTTTTGCACCCCATCCTCCACCTCAGCAACCCAAGATTACAGCCTGTTAATTTAAATATGCTTTCATCTAGCCTTTTTTTACCTTATAATGGCTACATTTCATAATACTAAAAAATAATTAAGAAAGAGAAAAAGGTGTCTGTTTACTTTGGTACATATCTTTATCACATACAAGTACAACTAAAAATGCTAAAAATGTTTTACTGTGAAACATACACTTTATATCTTGAAAAGTTTCATAGAAATACTGTTGAGAAGAACAGAAATTGTTTTACTAACAGTTAACTTTTTTCCTTCTTCTTCCCCTCTCAGACATTAACGACATGAAGTGAAATGCCTCTCAGTTCCCAGCATGTTTAGCAAAATCCCCCCCCAAAAAACTGGCTATTGATTCAAAGTTATATTGGCATCTACTACTTCTTCTTCCCTGTTATGATTTTTCTTTTTAGCCACAACTGTAGTTTTGCCGTCTTTTTCCTCTTTCTAACTTTTAACTGTCTTTTTCAGGGGTCTATATTAGAACACCTAACATTTGAAATGTGTGTTCTAATATCGACCCGTTTTCAATGAACGCTGAAAATATCGAAGTAACAGGAAACCGAATTCTTTCCCAGGGAAAGAATTTGGTTGTCCATTTCTGTTGCTTCGGCATTTTCAGCGCTCTGGTGGAAAGTTACGGGTTGGGTTCAGGTAAGTGTGTGATTGTTTGGATGTGTGGGTTAGAGTGGGTTAGGTGAGTTAGGATTAGGGCGCGGGTCAGGTAAGTGTGCGATTGTGTGGACGTCTGGGTTAGGGTGGGTTAGATGAGCTAGGGTTAGCGAGTAGGTGAGGTGACTGTGTGATAGTGACAGATCTTAGGGTTTGGGGTAAGGTAATTGGATAGTTAGTGGTGTTTGTATAGTTTAGTGTAGGGTTAGGTGTTAGAGTTTAGGTGTATGTGTGTGGATTGCTGTTTGTTTGGTGTGCTTGTGTTGTGTGTATGTGTTTTGGAACAGCAAATTTTTTCCCTAGGAAAAACTTTGCTGTTCCAAATGTTCGATGTTTTTTTTTGATTGCTAGGGTTCTATATTAGAACACTCAACATTTTGAATGTTTGGTGTTCTAATATAGACCCTTTTCAGTACATTTGAATATGGATTTTTAGTATGGCCAATTCTTCTGATTTGTATTCATTGGTAGGCATGTATTCATTAGAAACTGTGTTACCATTTGAATTGATCTTGTGTGTTTATGTTTTTTACCTTCTTTGTGCCTGTTGATTCTTTTGCACTTTTTAAATATCACTAATGACTTTAGTTTCTACCTCTGATTGTTACCCTGCTTGGAGGGTAACAATTTTAGTGAAAGATCCTCAGTCCAGTTTTTGTTACAAATTCATTTATTGTCCATAAAGCCATTCCATTAATATATGTACAAGTAGATATGGTATCTATTTTCTTTCCTTCTAAAATGTTGAGTGACTTAATCAACTTTAAATAGTTTATTAGTCATTTTACATTTGAATTGTTGCTGTGTATATATCAACAACACATGGAACACTCTGTCAAAAACTGACAGTGTCACATATTAAGTTATATTTGTTTAATGTATCTATCCATTTTCAAAGTGTACAGTGGAATTCTTTGCATGAGCTATTAATCAGTCTATCAATCCACAGTTAGTAGCAGACTGTCTATCCAATTTTATTTAGCAACTGTAATAAGGTAAAAACTATCATAAAGTAAAATATTACATATTCAGCGGGACTTGGTCTTAAAAAAGTTTAATAGAAACTACCTACAAGAACTGCATGCAAAAAGCAGGTTACTCTGAATGGGTGTGCAAAATGTCAAGCTCTAAATCTCAACCTAGTCTAAAAAATCATTGCTAAAATGTTAAATAGTCAATGAGAATATTGAGCAGGCATCCAAACTTCACATAGCCCTGTGTATAAAAATAAGCACAGTATACTCTGCTTAGCTATAGAGAATGCAGGTTAACCTCGGTTTATGTAAAGCTGAAAGTATCTTTCAGTGCTTTCCTTCTCAAAAAAAATCACTGCAAAATAATTTATACTAAACAACTACTATAAGTATTGTGCCAGCCAGCATCTAGGCTGCCCAGTCTACAAACATACAAAATAAATGAAATCTTAAAATAACTATCTACTTTTCTAACCTTATTTAATAGAAAAACAGAAATTAAGAGCATTTACTTACACAAAAGTGGAACAATCCTTGTCAAAGGAATAAGGTGTACTTATTTCCTAGATCTGTATCAATATTTAGGGTTTTAAAAGTGATTACATAAACACTAAATGACAGTGTAGTAAATATGGAGTAACTAGGAACAAACTTCTTAAAGCTTTTACAACACAGTAAAGAGCTGACCTCTTTATGAATAATTCAGTATAACAAGTTCTGCTTTACCATGTACTGGTCTCCTGGGATCACAGAATCACAGAAAGATACCCATAGAGCATCTTTGCGCCTCCACATCAACACTTAATGTTAATGCTCATAGCAGGCATGTTTTAAAGGCTATCAACCACTCGGATGGGCCAATTCCCCTTGTCACTCACTAGCCACCAGGAAAGAATGTGATGAGGGAGAGCACCTAAATCAACTAAAAAATAATCTAACCATCTCAGTATCCATAAAAAGATGGAAAGTGAGGCTAAAAAAAAAAAGAAAAACTGCTGCGATACTCAATAATGTCAGCTCACAGAGAAGGTGTTTTAAAGGCCAGTGACTATTCTGACTGGCCAATTCCCTTGTTACTAACTAGTCACCAGGAAGAGTATGCTGGATGTTCCCAGCATCTTGATAAAGGCATGGGAGAGCACCCATCTCAACTAAAAATTACACTAGCCTCATTCTTATTCTTGAAAGGACAGGATGAGGGGCTAAAAAAAAAAGAAAAGAAAAAGTAGCACATATTCACAGTATTGAAGAAATGCACTTTTCTCCCATTTGAATCTGCCAGCTTGGCTGAGCTTAAGTTCTTGTCCTGGAAGACTGTCTTTATGCTGACAGAATTTCAGAGCTGCAGGTCCTCTCAAACAAATTCCTATTAATTGTGTTTCACAAGGAAAGTGTCACACTGCTTTCCAATCCCTTCTTTATGCCCATGTTTAAAACACAGTCTAATCTAAATCAGTCTGTTCACCTACAAGTTTTGTTTTCAGACTATACCAGCAAAGGAGAATATTGATTGCACTGCCTAGATCTACTTATGCAGCTCAGATTTTATCTTCAAAAAGAAAGGAATTCAGAAAAGACAACTAGCTACTTTTTTGTTTCATTTTTGAAAATAAGAACGGTGCAAAGGTTACCAAATCTTCATTCTCCAAGTGGTTAGTTGACTGCATCATATTCTATATTATAACAGTGAACGCTTAAAATAGCAAACGCTGTATAATCGACCCCAAAATGTCGAAACGGCATTTGCCGAACACACAGAACAGTGATTGTTTTTCCCAGGGAAAAAAAAATTGCTGCTCCATAAAAAAACAAAAACAAAATAAAGTGAGGGGCTTTGCCCACCACACCCACCCACTTAAATATGCCAACTCCAAGATCGCACCATAGTGGAGGAAATGGCAAAGTCCCAAAAACGTCCCAGTGATTTTTTTTCCCTGGGGAAAAAAAACGCTGTTCTGTGCATTCAGGATTTCACCGTTTTGAATGAAGAGGTTCGATTAAATAGCGTTCGCTATTTTAAGTGTTTGCTGATTTAATATTGAACCTCATATTCTTCTATTTGCACAGGGAGAGATTACTTAATGAGCAGAACATACAAGTAACCCAATTTTTTGTGATTCTGGTAATCTAACAAGATTTCATCACTCCCTTGAAGCTAATAATCTCAGAGTCATGATGACATATAACAGACATTCCATGGCTGTTAAGAAAATTGTTAGTAACCAAAGGCACATATTACATACCTCAGTATCTATAAATAATCTAATTTCAGACAAACACACTTTTGTCTGCAGAAAAGCATGAAATTTGAAGAATAGGCTCTGATATAAAGAACAGACAATGTTAGTAATTATAGACATAACAGTAGAGCGGGTACTTTTCCATGTTATAAATGTAATTTTTGCAAATACATCATAAAGAGTAATGTATTTACACATCCAGTAGCAATTAAAAGGTTTTATAATAGTGAATATGCAGAGGGTGATTTAAAACATTCGATATATATATATATATATATATATATATATATATATATATATATATATAAAACTAATGTTAGACAGATCGCAAATTAAAGGAACGCATATGCAACCATCTTCAGAAATTAGAAGAAATATTGCTACAAATGCACTTTTTAAACTCCTATGTGATACGGGCTCCACACATGGGTTTAATTTTTAGTTTTTTTCAAATAACTGAACAGTGTATTAGGGATGGTAACATGGTTATGTGAACTGACAATGTTGAGTATAAATGGATTAATGTACTCAGTGCTGATGTCACTCCAGGTTTAAACAGTTGAAATACATTAAAACCAGCTTTAAAGAAGTGCAGTCTGTGATACTGTTTTGTTGATTATACAGCAGTGAATAGCTCAGAATTTGAACACGATTTTATACAGTTTTAAAGTGGAATAGTATTGTCATCATTGTACACATGCGCTGAAGCTGTCCGTGAAAGCTTTATATGCCTATGTATTTATTAAAGTATTTTTACTCATACATATTTTCTTCCTGGCCTAGTGACAGTGAGTTTTCTTTGCACAGCTGATAATTTCTCCCCCAAATTTTCTTAATAGCAATTTTTAGTGGAATATAAATACGCGCCAGTGTAATTAACCTCCTTCGCCAGTAGCTCCTTACTACCATAAATATACCATTATTGTCTTTTCCCCCTCTTCTGTCTCTATAGGAGCACCCCTACCAATCAGTATTATTACTCCCCTTTTCCTGTATCCCTGATATTCTGCTGAATATCCATCCTGAAATCCTAAATTTGTAAACTTCATATGCTCATTTCTTTCCAAATGCATCTCCTTCAGCATTGTTATTTGCACTCTGCATGTATTAATATAATTCAATACTCTTTCCTTTTTATCTATGTCTGTAAGGTCATTTATATTCCAAAATAATATAGATAGTGTAGCCATTCTGATAAAAAAAATGTTTCCTATAGACAGTTTTTAATGTGTATTTGATTTTTGTCTTATGTGGACAAACTAATGTTTTACAGGCTGATGTTTTATACAGTTGTTTCTTCTCATATATATTTGAACCTGTGTTACACTTTTCAAGACTTTTTGTTGTAATGAAAACACTCAAACAAAAAACTAAATATATTTTCAGAACACCCCCACCACCTGTTAATTTAGAACAAATACACAAAACTATGTACATCTTCAAAAAATTGTTTAACCATCTGGACAGGAGTAATTGCTCCACATCGATAGCCACACCCACTGGCCTAAAATTATGGATACCCATGCTAAAACGTATGTTACACTTACACTGATTAGGGTCTGTTGTTTTATTATCTCTGTTCTCCTCCCAGGTATGAAAACCAGCTTGTATGCTTTCAGCAAATGTTAACTTTTAGGCCTAAGAAAAAGTGCGCTGGCTGTATTTACATAAAACTAAATTGTGTACTGTTCTGTTAAATGTATTAAAGTGTTTAGGCTGCTATCTCACATAATTTCAAATTTTATTTTTCACTGAACTACTTCCCATTGTATCTGTAAATTTTGCATTTCCCTCAGCAAAGAATGCAGAAAACTCTATAATTGCTTGCACCTGATGACAGCTTGTCTCTGTGTACAAGTTGTTAGCAGTAAAAAAAAAAACAGATACAAATCTCTCCAGATGCATGAAGGACTCTTTGTAAGTTTCAGTCAGAACAGAATGCACAGTTGCCTTCATCTGCAGACTTCTTGATTCCCAAAGGGAACATTTGTTAATAAGAAAAAAAAAACAAGCTAATATCTTTGCAGGTACAAGGAGACTAGCATTGATGTTCTTCGTATTTCACTGTTGCAGTTCTGACAGTTGGAATTTCCTGCTGTGAAAGTCCTTGGCTGGCCGCCTACCAGATAAACCTATTTCGCCTGCCAGGCGGATGCCTTAACCAATGTCAGTACACTCAGGTATGAAAGGAACCAGCCTGAGTCATCACTTCAGTCTTTTCCTGCCACCGGAGCCTGAAGCAGATTTTAAGTTTGTCGGTTGGTCCACACCAGAAAGACGTCTGAAAGATAAGTACCCTGTTGGGGAACTCCTTTCTTTCTTTTTTTGACTCGTGTCAGATAAAGTTAATAATTGTCTCCACTGTGGTAAACAAATTCCACTCAAAAACTTGCCTATGCTTTGTGTAACTTGCTTAAGCCCAGACCACGACATCCCTAACTGTCAATTCTGTGTTAGGTTTAATACTAGAACTATTGGGTGTAGAGCTCATTTTCTGAGGAGGGAATCTGTGCAATCACATACTATGGCATCTGCCAGTTGTCCTGAGCTTGACTTACCTAAACACAAAAAAGAAAAAAAGCCTGGGTCCATGGACAACACTCACTCACCCCCTGACTCACCTACTAGACTTGTGATTGTTGAGGAGGGTGAGGTGCTTTCACAGCCCCCTTTAACTTTTGATTCAGTGACTCAGGCCTCTATTGAGACCCATTTGGAGTCAGACATGCCTTTGGTCTCTTCGACTTCTACAGCTCATATCTTCAGCTCATCAGTTGCATTCGAAAATGCTCAGCAGGCTGCAGCTTTAGACAAGTGACTGCTAACCAGAGACTTTTTATGGCCTAGGTCCATTCCAGTGCATCTTCAATCTAAAGAGTCAGGCATCAGGGTGTCGGATGCTTCCAGCCCTAAGGCCAGTCCCACACAAAAGAAAGGCATTGTGGCAGGGACTTTGCCTTGGCCTATGGGCTCCCAGTTTCAGGGACCCCGACAAGATTTAATCAAATTGGCTGAAGACCTCACTAACACTGTAAGGTCCAGATAGACTTTAGGGGATATTACTCCAGGGAAAAGAAAAAGAGACCCCCCGTACCTCCCTAATCCAGTACATTCAGAAGAAGAGCCAGATTTGGAAGGCTCTGTATCTGAAGAAGGTCCTGCTTATACCTCATATGAGGAATCAAATTCAGAGGAAAATCTCCTCTCTGCCTCCCAGCCTGAAGACTTCAATTTTGGGGAGACACTTCATACTGTGAGACAACATTTTCAGTGGGAAGTACAAGAATACCCACAAGCTAAAATGAGACAGTGAGTTCTTAGACCTCCCTGAGCACAAACCTCTAGCTGTCCCACCTATTCTGAAAGTAGTGGAAGATGTTTTTCAGGATGCTTCCTTAAATCCTGATTCACTCCCTCCTGCACCCAGAAAGCTTGACTGGTTTTACAGGGTCCAGGACTCTCATAAATATCTGTTCAAAAACCCTGAAGTAGTCACCCCAGACCCTAAGGGATCTAGGACCAGTACCTCTAGAAACCCTTTACCTACTGACAAAGAAAGTAGGTCTCTTGATAGATTTGGAAAGAAAGTCTACACTTTGGCTGCCCTTAGTTTGAGGGCCCTCAACTGTCAATTCCATATGATCAAATACCAGCAAATCATTCTTGACCAACTGAAACAAAAGCTCTCAGGTTTAGAGGATAAAAAACTTTCTAAGGAACTCTTAGATCTGTGCCATTCCAGTTTCCAAGTAGCTAAACACTCTCTATACTGCAGGTATGATGCCATGGAAGCTTCATGCAGGGCAGCTGTCTCTGACACAGTGATCAGGAGACACGTTTGGCTTAGAGAACAACCCCTGCCTGATCATGTAAAAGCTAATCTCCTGGAAGCACCCTTAGACAAAGAATGCCTTTTTGGGGCTAAAGCTGAAGCAGTCCTCAGAAAGACAGAGGACAAGGCAAAATCCATGCAAATAATAAAGGACTTTCTACAAGTGCACCCCCCCCCCCAGGTTCAGCAGGAATTTTCCGACCAAACATTGGTCCTTTCCCACCCAATCTAGAAGCAGACAGAAAAAGCCTCAGAGGGACAGAACCTCCAGGCATAGACCACAACACCAAAGATCTAGGCAGTGGACCTCAAAGTCTCACAAGCAAGGGAGTTCTAGGATAACCCACCCCCCACCACAGAACAATTATGACTTTCTACTACCCTCCTCCCTCCCTAATCCCACCCCCAAAGCTAGGAGGAAGGCTGTCCCTTTTCTATCAAAACTGGACCCATGTTACTTCAGATCAGTGGGTTCTAAATCTTAATTCCAGTGGTTACAAACCCACTTTCAAAGAGCCCTTAAGATTCACAGGATACCCAGATGTACCCCAAAATCAGAAAGCTCAAGCTGGAGAACAAATTCAAATTTTGTGTTCCCAGGGAGCAGTGGAACCAGTTCCACAACATCAGGAATGGAAAGGATTTTCCTCAAGAGTCTTCCTAGTACCCAGAAAAGAAGGGTCTTTGCATCCAGTTCTGCACCTCTCCAACTTAAATCTTTTTCTCAACATAACAAAATTCAGAATCTTGACCCTGCAGAAACTACTTCCCATGTTAGTCTTTCAGGCATTCATGGTTTCAATAGACCTAAAAGATGCCTATCTGCACATCCCCATATCAGTGTTGCACAGAAGCTTTCTTCGCTTCACAGCATGCTCCAGTCACTATCAGTTTTCAGTTCTGCCCTGTGGACTGTCTACTGCACCAAGGATTTTCACAAAGTTCTTAGTTCCTGCCATTGCTTTTTGAGGGCCAAAGGAGTCCAGATTTATACCTACCTGAACAATTGCCTAATACAGCCCTCAGACCTGTCACAGATTCTTAACTCATTCACTCCGGAGCAGATCAGGAAAAGCTGCCTGCTTAATTCCACCATAGGAACAACAGTGCAGCCTGAGCTCATTTTCAGAAAATCCATTTGTAATACCATACAGAAAACAAATGTTCATAACTCTTTAACTATAAGAGCTAGACTAAAAATGTAAACGCGAAAGTTGTTCAGCAGACACTGACCTTTCCAGCAGTGTAAATGTTGATAGTGTACATCAAAGTCATTATTAAATATTTGGCAAGGAATGCTGATATTGTGCATATTTTGTACCTTTTTGGAAAAACAAAGCATAATATATTGGTCAATGTACCATGCAGACCCATACAATTTGAATGTAATTTGTTAGTATGAATGTCAGCTTTAAAATGATACCTTAACCAGTACTGTGTGATGTTCCTTTCTTGAGATATTCACAGGATTATGATTAATATATTATTTTTCATAATTGATAAACAAAGCATAATATCTCATCACCTGTAACAGACAGAGCCTACATATCAGTGTAGAAGTTGTGCATCTGTATGTTAGCTTCAAAATGATGCATCATTTGTGTGATCACCATGCTCCCTTGCAAAGATATGGGCATAATAATGAAAAGTATTGTAAATGTATAATTTTCATAATCGTACAAGACTAAACAAACTGTGATATATGTACATGTGTAGAGTGCACAGACACAGTTCTTGTACCATGTTGTAAGGAGTAACACTGTCTTCAAAATGAGGTATTACTTGGCACACTGACATGCTCCCTTGCAAAGTTATTTACCAAAATGTGAAAGAAATCATAATTTCCATAACCTAAGTCCAAAAAACAAACTGCGATATCTGCACATGTATACAACATATAGGCACAATTCTTTTACCATGTTGGAACCAGCAATGCTATCTTCAAAATGAGGTATTACTTGGCACATTCAGATGTTCCCTTGCAAAGTTATTTACCAAAATATAAAAAAAAAATCATAATTTCCATAACCTAAGTCTGAAACAAACTTTAATATCTGCACGTGTCCAACATATGGGCACACTTCTTTTACCATGTTGGAACCAGCAATACTGTCTTCAAAATGAGGTATTACTTGGTAATAGTAAAATAAATGTCAAGAAGTAAAATGTTAAACAAAATAAGTGTGTGTATAGTCAAAGGATAGTAACAAAAGATGGTAGGAGAGAGAGATGCATTAATACAGTGAAAAAACTTAAGCTGATATACATTTTATGTATGGTACTGTTAAACATAATACACTTGAAGGACCAAAAAGCACTACTCATTTTAACAAGGCTGTTTAACTTATTATTAACTGTCAGGCTATTGTCTGGTCCTCAGCGACTGGAGTAGCAACTCCTAGTATTTCTGCAAAACAGCTCTGGAAAACTGAGCGATAATTATCGATCTGGAAAACAACAACTGAGTACTGAAAAACAACTGAACAACTGCAACTACAATAACAACTACTCAACTTTAACTGACTCAGAACCTGCTTTTATAGCAGATTTTTTTAAAAGGCACAGAAGACTATTATGAGAATTCTACTCTCTCATATCAGACTTTAAAAAGTAAACAAAACAGCTGCTGTGGAGTTTCTGTTCTTTTCAGTTCTGGCAAATGGTGATATCACATCTAGGTCAGTTGACTGGCATAACCTACATTCAGAATTCTTTTTTTAAAACATGTACATTGGCTCACCTAGAAGAACACTGTTTGAGGGCGGGAGGGTGGCCTAATGGTTAAGGTGTTTGCCTCACAAACACAAGGTGCAGGGTTTGAGTCTCACAAGGGATAATTGGCTAGGCTTAAAATGGCTCACAAGGGCAGTTAGCTTAGTACTAATCTATGAACCTATGAATCTATGATTCAAATATCTTACATAAATCAAAGTAATAATCAAAAAACAAACTTATTTACAGAATGCTGGCATATATAACACAGGGTAATTTACAATTATTTACAAGTATTTACAAACCTTCAGCCATTTATGTTGGCACAGATAACATCTAATATCCTCACACCATGCCTGAACAAACATTGTAAGCAATAGTAACGTGGTTAGTGGGCAGGACTGTGAGTATGAAATAATGCGCCACAGGGCCACTGATATGATACGTGTCCAACAAAGAGCACAACTCCTAGCATGGGAACATAGGGCAAAAGGTGTGAGGGCTACTGAGTGTACCATCTCTCACAGAGAGGGAGGAGTTATTGGCCGGTCTCATAGGGAGTAGCATCTGTACAGATTCCCATAGTGAGGTGTTGGATGTTGGGGCAGAGCTGTACAGACCCCAGAGACAATCCACAGCAGATACCCTAGGTATGTAGGCCCATTCTGTTTGTCAGTACCTGTAAAACTTAAAAAAAAAGATGTGTGATTTAACAGTATACAAGTATATCAGAGATACATCATCTTCACCCATCTACATAAGGTATGCATATAAAGTATTACTTTTTATCATCTTTATATTTGTAAAACTCATAAGTTGCATGTATACTAAGGATGCTGGTTCATACATGCACTGGATATTTTGTGCTTTGGTGTATTCCCAGGTGATTCTTTAACTGATACCAGCACTATGGAACTGCCCCTCCTGGTGTTAGAGGATCTGTAGCCTCTGAAAATGATGGCAGGGATGAACTGGCACTGTCAGGGAGTAAAGTGTATGTGTTAGACACAGGGAGTGTGACCACTGCATCCCCAGCACAGACCATGGGTGTAGCCACTGTGCATGCAAATACCCAGGCTATCACATATCACAGGTAGGGCACATTAATAGGAATACTATCAGTCAGGGAAGTGTGCTGCCCCATGGTGCTCACTGTAGATATGGTTACCGCCTTCCTCCTGAGGTAAGTATGTCAGTCATCACAACCAGGCATATGTGCAGGGTCTTCATGAAGGCACATGCTAGTATCACCATAGCCATGGGTGGAGATAGTGAGGGTGATGCAGGGTGTGCATGTCCTGTATGTGTGATTCCTTGGATAGACTCAATCTCACACTAGAACATGCAGTGTCTTGTCTGGTTTGCCTGCCAGGGCCAAGAGACCATCAATGGAGCTGGTTATCTGCTACATACACAGATGTAGGCCAGCATCGCTGTAGATGACAAAGATTCTATTCCCACAGTGCTAACATTTCCACAGTAACATCTAGTATGGAGGTGTCTGTTCTCAAGAGAGGGCATCCCCATGGTCTTCATAGGTTCATAGGTTGGTACTAGGCTATCGGCCCTAAGGCCTATGCAAGCCTAGCCATAACAATTCCTTGGAAAATTTTTCCCACAATATTTACTTCTCTGGGCCCCTGTCTAGCAGGGTGACTGACATGATCCCCGGGGTAAATTTCCTATCTCCCATCCAATCATCAAGGTTCCTTTTGAAGAGGGCCAATGAGGTGCTCTGCTTGACATGTATGGGCAGTCTATTCCAGAGTATGGGTAGTCTCTGGGTTAGGAACCTATCCCTCCAGCATGTTTTGTTCAATGTGATGATAAGGTTTAGATCCCTGGAGCGTGTGGCTCTGAGGGATTGGGATTTCTTTAAGTGGAGCAAGTCCAACAGCTCAGGGTTTGACATGGCCTTGTATGTTAAGCAGAGATTGCCTCTGAGTAGACGATATGCCACAGAGTATAGCTGGAGTTTTTTTAGACGGTCAGCATATGGCATCTGCTTTAGGCCTGTGATTCTTTTAGTGAGGTATTTCTGTGGCCTTTCCAGCTGTTGCAGATGTCTTGTGAGGTACATACCAAATAGGGCATTATACTCTATAATGGGTCTAATGAGGGATGAGTACAGTGGGACAATGACCTCCTTTTTTCTGGATGAAAAGCCCTTAGTGATGAGGTGTGCCACGTAGAAGGATTTCCTGACTGTTGTGGCAATGTGGTTATCGAAAGTGAGACCACTGTCCACTTGTGTCCCTAAGTCTCTCATCACACTTTCGATGTTTAGTGTCCTGCCACCTATGTGGTAGTTCATGGGTACATGTTTTTTCCAAAGGGGATGACTATACATTTCTTGGCATTAAGCTTGAGCCCATGGCTCTGGCACCAGGCATCTGTTTCTGTAAGGCCCTTTTGTAGAATATCCACATCATTTGGGGATTCAATAATGCCTCCCAGTTTGCAGTCATCTGCAAACTTTGTTAGCCAGAGTCCCTTAATGTTGGCCTGTACTTCAGAGAAGTAGATGCCAAACAAGAGTGGTCCTAGGACTGAACCCTGATATACTCCACTTGTCACTTGTCTGGAGCTGGATTTGGAGTCGGCTACTTTTACAGTCTGGGTTCTGTCAGTAAGCCAGTTGGCAACCCATCGAGTGACGTAGGGATTTATGCCCAGCTTAGTAAGTTTATCTATGATTCCAGAGTGGGGGATGGTGTCGAAGGCCTTGGCGAGGTCCAGATAGGCTGTGTGGACCTCCTTACCCTCGTCCACAGCTCTGGAGACCGATTTGAAGAAGTCAATCAGATTCAGGAGACAAGATTGGCCCTTCACAAACCCAAACTGGGTGGGGTCCAGTGTCTGGAGGTTACCAATGTCTTTGTTTATAAGTTCCATGATAATGCGTTCCATGCCCTTGCAGATCAGGCTTGTCAGACTGATGGGACAGTAGTTCCCGGGATCCAAGGTGGATCCTCCCTTGTGGAGCGGGATAACTGTAGCTGTGCGCCACTCAGTGGGCACGAAGCCTGAGGTGAGGCTATGATTAAACATGACAATAGGTGAGGTGCCAGTTCATTTTGTAGTTCATGTAGTACACAGCCTGGGATGTCATCTGGTCCCATGGATGCTGTATTCTTAGCTTTGGAGAGTGCTGTTTCTACCTGTGTAGATGTGGCAATCGTTTAGTATTGAGATGGACCCTTTAGGGGGTGAGAGGGGAGTGAAGTTGGCACTAAATCGATCTGCCAGGATATTGGCAATATCCTTGGGATCAGTATATTTAATGCCATTCTGTTGTAGTTCAGAGCAGATCTGATCATTGCCATTTAGATTATTGACATAACTATAGAATGCCTTGTGGTTGTCTTTGGAATCTTTGGCAATTTTATTTTCGTAACTAGCTTTTAAGGATTTTATGAGGGATCTCAGCTTCTTACTGTGGCTGGTGAGGGAGTTTTTTGCATCCTGGGATTTTCCTCTTTTCTGCAACAGTTTCTTCCTTCTGTTGTATAGTTTGTTTATAGCAGGGGACCACCAGATTGGCTTCCTTCTTTTGGCGAAGAGCATCTTGGTTCTATTTGGATGGTGGAGTGGATGTGCTCATGCAGTGCCTTAGTGTAGGATTCTGCAGTCGAACTTCCAGATCCTGTCTGCGTGGGTGTTGTGAAGTTTGTCTGACTTGAGTAGCATGAAGTTGGCTTTGGAGAAGTTTTTTAAGGAGGTTTCCTTATTGGGGGGTGGGGGTGGGATGTGGATGTCAAGGGTGATTTGCTTACGGTCAGACCATGGTCTTGGCCATCATCACTGTGGTACATCTCATAGCAGACATCGCTCAAGGTCACACAGCACACCAACATTTAGTCAGGGTCATGGTGCATCCAGTGCACCTTCTGGTAGAGCCAACTCATGTGGACGAGGCAGGTACAGGATGCAGAACCCTCTATCATGCATGCCCTAGACCTATCGAGTAGGCCAAACCACAGTGCTGCAACTACTGCCCATGCTGGGACCTTGCAGACCCACACTCACATCACTGCAGCCTAAACTACATCACTCACCTCCACTGACACCAGCCCTTCTGAACATTAAACCTCCCTACCGTACTGCCATTTTACAGAAAAACATGTTTTACTTTCATACTCAGCACTCACACACTTCCTTGTGGAAGACATGGTCTATTTCGCTACCTCTGCAAATGATGCTAACTATATCCTGCTCTTTGTACATTATTACTTGGGCTACCTATATCTGATGCACAGTGTACATGGGTAAGCACAACCCTGGTGTTAGTTTAGCATTTACAGTAGTGTATCTGCTTTACTGTTACATAATATGTTTTGAAGTTATGTGCAGGCCAATTTCTGTTTGCTAGCATCACAGCATACTATGCTGACATCTGTTGGGCAAGATCATCCCCTGCTGCTAGCCCCTCCTTTAACTCTTCATCTGACTCGGCCTCTGCTGCTTGTTTTGTTGATTATTATTGCCCCTGCAAGTGCCCACCTTGCTGTAATTGCTTCCTAAGAATAATAATGTGTAGCACTGCACACATGGACACTATTTTTGCACATGCACCAGGGTTATACTGCAGGGTAGGGTACCATCAGATGAAGCCAAACATCAAAAGCATGCCATTAGCAGCCCAGATGCACACTCACTAATGTCTGTTGTTTGCAGTTGAGCACAGTTGTACCAACAGTCTGTTTGATTTTGTGGATTTCTTATAGGTATCATGAGCCAGGTTTCCAGGGCATATCCGCTTCACCAACAAGATGCCCCTGTGAGAAGTCACTCTATCCAAATCATTTTTACAAGTTACAGGTGTGCCATATGTGAAAGTTGTCATAACTGCCTGGGTAGCCCGCAAATACATTGTATGTTTTACCCTGGGTATCACAGACCACTTCACACTTGATGGAGTGATACCTTTTGTGATTCACATTCTGCCCTCCCAGTTCATCAAGTGTGGCCTTTACTTCAATGTGCTATAGTCTGTAGCCACCATACCTCAGAGAAACAGGCTTTAGTATAGATATCCCACATGGTGATCGCTCTGTCCTCTGTGGGACATGGGAATCACATCTGCTGTTCCCACATGCTGAAGCATAGCATCAAGAAATTGATGGAATATTCGTGAGGCAGATGTCTGTGACCCCCCCCCCCCCCCCACACACACACACACACTGTGTCCCTAGTAGGTTGTTGAAAGGCCCATGTCATCAATTCCTTTAGTGATGTGGATATCCTCCAAGAGGGTCTCACCCAAACAAATGACTGGTGCCAGAAACATGGCCTCAAAATGAATGCCCAAAAAAGGATAATCATCCCTTTTGGGGAGAGTGATGTTCCTACAAGTTATCACATTGATGATAAGGTACTAAGCACATAATCAGTCATGAGGGACTTGGGCACGCAGGTTGATAGTAATCTGACTTCTGACCACCATATTGCCTCCATTGTATGGAAAGCTTTCTACATGGCCCACATCATTAGTAAGGGTATCTCATCCAGGCACAAGGTGGTCATAACGACCCTGTATTCTTCCCTTATAAGACCCATTATTGAGTACAGTGCCCCTTTCCACATTTACCTCACAAAGCACATGCAGCAGCTGGAAAGACCACAGAATCCAGG
This sequence comes from Protopterus annectens, assembly GCF_019279795.1. NCBI lineage: Eukaryota > Metazoa > Chordata > Ceratodontiformes > Protopteridae > Protopterus > Protopterus annectens. Next base: position 1,576,853,314 of record NC_056739.1, on the reverse strand, counting down.
GCCTCAGACATCTTCCCTACACAGATAGGCTAAAACCCTGTCCCTCTACTCAATGTCCTACAGACTCCTCAGAGGTGACCTCTGACTGGCATGCAAACCAATATCAGACATTGCCCTGATGGGACTGCTGCATATCCACAAGTCAAGCTCCACTCAAGTAACCCACATACGCAACCTCAACCTGGTCTGTGACATCAGTAGGACTTGGTGGGACAGATTTGTGTCCCAGAGACTCCCCCTTTTGCGGAATAGACTCCCTCTCCACGTAAACCAGAGTACCTCATTAAACTTTTTTAAGCACAACCTAGATAACTGGATGGGGAATAGAAAATATACCCCTGGGATTCTACCTGTGTCCCTGCTGGGCAGTGGCATAGGGTGCTGACTTGTTGGAACATGGGCTAAATGCTTGGTTAGACTTGTAAGGGCCTCAGGGTCAATAGCCTAGTAACTTCCTATGAGCCTATATGTGTGTGTGTTTGTGTGTGTGTGTGTCTGTGTGTGTGTGTGTGTGTGTGTGTGTGTGTGTGTGTGTGTGTGTGTGTGTGTGTATATATATATATATATATATATACATATATATATATATATGTGTGTGTGTGTGTGTGTGTGTGTGTGTGTGTGTGTGTGTATATATGTGTATATATATATATATATATATATATATATACACTGTATATGTGTGTGTGTAGGTATGTATGTGTATATATATATATATATATATATATATATATATATATATATATATATATATATATATATACACACACACATAAACATATATGTAAAGCCACATATACCTTAGTATCCACTGGGATCGACACTCTGTGAATACCATGAGGCTGCAAACAAGGCAGGCATATGCCCATAATTTCTTGAATGGTTTCTCTAACAACACAGTACCAATCCATAGTACCAAAGTCATGGAGTCCATGAAATGCTAAGCGTGGTTGAATGACCATGCTCCTCCAGGGAGACATTGCACAACATTGAGCATGACAGCAACCATAAGAGACTCTTGCAGGTACACACTTAGTAAATCTCTGGCAACCCCTAACATTGTTTAATGATTCATTCAGTCTGAACAGGAGCATTTGGATGGGTTGAAATTTGCAGCAGGCACAGCTCCATTGCACAGTTTTTGTACATTTCTGAATCGTTCCACCATGTAGTTTTTGCCTCATTATCTTACATGGAGATGCTCATTCTAATTTGTTTGTGTCTTTCGGCTTTTCCCGGTTAGGGGTCGCCACAGCGGAACTCCGGTCCGCTAATGATTGGCTGTAGAGTTTTACATGCTGGCTTGCCGGGCCTAACACACAACCTTCAATGAAGGAACGCCCGTTCACGCACGTCGCCACACAGAAGACGCTCTGACTGAGACTCGAACACCATATAATGACATGGGATGCTCATTCTAATAATGTTACTTATTCCCATGTCATTATATGGTCACTAGCATGTACTGCACCACAGTATCATAGCTAGGGCAGGGCAAAAGAGGCATCTGCCCCAGGTGCAGTGTCTTAGAGGCATGATCCAATCAGCCATTCATCATCCTTATTGCTTGTAGTGCATTATCAGTTTTTAAAAGACAATATTGCATTTGTAGTAAAATCTGAGCACTACAGTGCTCCATGTGTGGTCTAACTGTAGCTGCTATTTGCTACATTGTATGAAGCAGAAGGTTTTTCTCTTTTTTTTAAGCAAAACCTGAGTGTCATACTGCTGCATGCAGATAGTGTTTTTATGACCTCCAAACTGCTGGTAACGTCAGCAACATTCAGCAGTTGCAAAAACTTTCTCAGGTTTTTACCAGTGGAATGTGAGAAATCAAGCTGGTCCAATTCTTACTTGTGACCAGTTTTACCTTGATAATATCCTCGTTGTACTATTCAATTCATTTTTTTCACTATCAGCCAATAAACAACATCCTTACATTTTGACTGACCCAAATCCAGTCTGAGTGAAATATCTTAATTCAGACATTAAGTGGATTTAACTTCTGTAAAGCTGGAGCAACCTGAGGAGGTGAACAGCTTCAAGGGCATGATGCATGTATCTGTCAATGTCTTACTCACAGAATGCTGTCTGGTGATGTTCTGTATGTGAACCTTAGTGGAGATTTTGGCTGACCAGTTGTACATCATTCCAGTTTTGTTGGTGACAGAGGAAGGAACAGAGACCAGTACAGTGAATAAAGGATAACCATTTGAAGTGTTTGGACCCGCTAGAGTGAGTCCCAAAATGCGGAGATTGAGTGGCCAAAAGATCGGACTTGTATATACTGAGTCCGAGATGTCATTTCTCAGAATATTCCCTTTTCTCTGAGGTATGACGATCTTGGAGTTGGTATATGTAAGTTCTTGGGGTGAGAAGGGTGAAAAAGAAGTTTTAAAGAGAAGAGCAATTTTTGAGATTTGCTCTTCGCTTGTGTTTTTGGTCTTTTTTTTCAGCTTTTCGGCACTCGATATTTTGAGTGCCAACATTTCAATAGGGAAACAAATTGAGTCATAATGTAGTTTAGGGAAAAGAAAATTGCTCTACTGGCTTTTAATCTTGTTTGTTTGGCAAGGAGAAAAGTCTCACTCAGAGAAGACAACTTACTTCTGTTATTTGCTCATCAGATGTCACTTCAGTATCAAGAAGCATACCAGGATATTTTGTTTGCCCACATATTTCTGTTTTAGTATAAGTTTTGTCATAGATAGTATGGTATAGTTAGACTTTTTGAATTTTCAACAACAGATCAAAAGGCAACACTTTTTATAATATCTAACCATGAGCCCCAGTTGCTAGTATCTCAGGCTTGCAGTATTCCAGTGTTCATGTACATCAGGAGTAGAACAAAAATGTGTACAGTGATCTGCATATTGACCTAGGGGACATAAAAATGATTCCACTTACTGTTTGGATAAACTGTGAACAGCAGAGTTTCAAAAAAAGACCTTTGAAGAACAGCTTTCTTAACCTTATAAGCAGAGACTGTTTCATTTGTCCACCATATTATATGCTTTCTATTGTTTAGGTAATAGATAAACCATTCATCACTAGATTTAGTCAGTGAGCCATTTGGTTCATTAAGTAGTTTTTCATTATGCAAGAATCTTCAAATTTGTTATATCAATTCCTGTTCATCAAAGAAGACTACTATTTGAGTAGTATGAGATTGCATTATGTTGGAGGTTAGGATGTTTCTCCTTTCCTCCAGAGTTCTATGATCATAGAGTTCATATATTTAGAGATGGAGGAGTATTAGGTTGCAGGGAGAGGATTGCTTCCCTGCAAAAACATGTTTCTTTTTTATAAAGTTGATTATTTGTGGATTTTGCTGATTTTTTAAGTCTGTGTTTGCTGAAATGTGTAATTTGATGAGTCTCTACTAACCTTAGTCAAACAGGAATGTGGTAGCCTGCTCAGAAACAGGGAGTGACCAGTCGTATCAAACAACTTTGAAATGTCCATGTAGTTGACTGCAACCAAGTCATCTTTTGTCCTTCTTAAAAGGCCACTGTGGGCAGAAGCTGAAAAAAAATGCTTCTGTGGTAGCCTTAAGAAATATTGGATATCCTGTCAAGGATTGGACCCAGCCAGTCTGCTTATGAAATCTTTAGGGATCCTTCCATGCACCCCAGCCACTGGTAAGCATGATGGATATAGAGAAAAGCATTGGCTAAGGTGTCAAATACTTCAGAACTTTCTTGACATGGAAGAGTACACTACTGTATGGGCTTCAGCTGATAGATGGTCGGCTAGTGATTCCTTTCAGTCAGGCAGATAAGTCTCCTGTTGCGGATTACTGTCCACATATTTGTTTAGTTAAAAGTGTTTTGCTTTGTTTAGTGATTTATTGTAGGGCATTTCTGCCCATTGAACTATTGGACTCAAGTAAGTTTTACCTCAGAGCTTGAGTGCTTTTCCTTTGAAGACTCTGAAGAAATTCCTGTGTATAAATTATATTTCCTTCACGAACTAACTATATTTTACCTCAGAACTTTTTTGTGTGTCTTAGTGATCAGGGTGATCTTTGTTGATTTTTCCAAAAAAAGTTAATTTTGCATCAGTTGTGATTGTCCCTTTTTAGCTCTTTTGACCACTTACCCATCACTATTTATTTCTTTAAACAAGTCCTGAGTCCCTGTGGGCATTCCCTAACTTTTTGGAGATTTGAATGACTTTTGTGAGGAAACTTGTACTGATTATGCAGTGCTTTGTTGTGAGGATATATGAAAAGTGTGTGTGGCACTTGTGATGAAAAATATTTACCTCAGTAATTTCCATTTTAGTCAGGAGGCTTTACAGACTCTTCTTGGATCTGCTGTCTGCTGTCTGCCTAAGAGACTGCTTGCATGACTAGGACATGGTCCAGGGTCCTGCTAATGCTATAATTCCTTCCCTAATCGACAAGAAAAAAAACTTGTCTGGAAGGCTTTAGTCTTCGAGTCAGCTTCTTTCTTGTCTCAACCACTGATGCCTGACTGTACTGCAGTCATGACCACTCATCTTGTTCTCCTGGTCCCTCTGGTGTTGGCTCCTTAGGATGCCACTGTTGACTGGCAGTGAGGTAACTCTTGTGTGTCTATACAGTTGCCTTTGATAGAGAAGGGAGAACCCCCCTTCAGACATTGGTTAAGGTACTGAGGGATGCTCCTTTACTAATCTGCACTGACAAACCTCTTCCCCGGAGTATGGGCCATCTGTCCAGCCACTCTTTTCCTGGAGTGTTTCCCAGAAAAACAAAGCGTAAGTCTACACCATTTTTTTTCTCATCTAGAGCAGATAACTGGCTGGATTTGGCAGAAGGATTGCTGAGAGCATTTTATTCCCTGATTGATTAATATCCTCCTCAGCAGAGGAAGAAAGCTATTTATTCCCTATTAGATTCTGCTTTCCATTCTATGGGATATAATCCTTTCAGTTGCCAGCCATTCTCCTTCTGACAAACTGTGATGGTCATGGGTGAGTTTGGCAAAAAAGTTTATTCTTCCATGTTGGCTGTCAGAATTGTGAATTAACAGGTTCTATGATTAATTTACTCCTTTTTCTGCAAAAGTTCTTAAGGGTTTTGATGAAGCAGAAAGTTAATTCAGGGAATTACCCAGATATTTCAGCCTTCTTTTCTCAGATATAACAAAATCTTTTCTTCTGGTTCAGGCTTTTCTTTCAGAAAGCAGAACGGCATACACAAGTTTCAGGCAAATAAAATTAGAAACAAATAAAAAAGAAACACAGTGGCAAGGGGTGTCAGAGAAGAGAGAAGGATCCTCCCAGAACCAGAGCCAGTCTAAAAATCAGACTAACTATATGACCTTTCTGGAGCTGCCCTTCTCAACAAGCATGGCAACCCAATAAATCTGTCCTAGTGTTTAGGTCTTCATTATCCTTTCTGGTACCAGATAATGTAAGACAGTTGGGTTGTGAGAATCATTCTAAAAGATTACAGTTGCCATTAGGACTATATTCCTCATTTTTAAGGAATCCCTCCATATCCCCCAAACATATGGGCCTGTTCCCAACTGTTCTGGTTCAGAGGTAGTCTCAGCGGGTTATAGAACTTGTTCCACCAGATCAAAGAGGGAAAGGAATTTATTTAAGAGTCATTTTGATACCAAAGAGAGAAGAAACATGACAACCTGTACTGAATCTTTATTTTGTAAACCTTCATATTGTAGTTCTAAAGTTAAAACACTTTCTCTTCCCTCTTCTTCCAGTTTTCTAGTAACGTTTGGATTTAAAAGATACATACCATCACTTTCCAAGCAACAGCAATTTTTGTGTTTCTAAGTATTGGTTTACAAAGTGTCTAATGCCGGTAATAGTCCATTGTAGGTTACAGGGCATTCTCATTTCCCTTATTTAGATGATTGTGTAATTTTTTGCAGATTCCTTCTCAACTTGTTAAGAATCTCTAGCTTGGGTAGTAAATTAGTTTCTCAACCCTGGATTTCAGGTGAACCGAGAAAATCTTCTCTCATTCCTTCTCATAATGTAGTGTTTCTAGGGTATCTTCTTGCTACAACATTTATGAAGGCATCTTTCTCTAGACAAAGTGGAGAGTTACTGGAACAGTTTCTGAAATTTCAAATGAGACTCAGCCCCAGTCAAAATAGACAGTTAAAGAAGTTCTGCTCCAGGACTCCTTGCAGCGTAGCCTAGAAGACACATGCCCTTTTTACTTCCATAGACAGGAATTTTTCTGCCTGCCTTTCCATACTTTCCTCTGATAACCAGATTTATTCTCAAAATTCAGAAGGACTCTCCTAATGTAATTGTGGTGACCCCTTTTTGGCCCAAGCAGCAGAGGTTCCCCCTTCATTTTAAAATGAACAAGGATAATTACCACAAGCTTCATCACAGAATGGACTTAATTACACAGGACATTGGAAATGTGATACAACCCAATGTTCAACATCTTCAGTTAACTGCTGGATGATAGAATTGTAATACCTTTTAATCACCACTTGTTTATAAGGACGTGTAGCAGGTATTAAAGGAGGCAAAGAAGCCCGTTACTAGAATGTCATGTATAGGTAAGTGGAAAAGAATTTCTGGTTGGTGCCAATCCAAGAACCAGGATCCTTTTAAGGCCCAGACTCTTTTCATTCTTCATTATTTGTGACTTATTATCCTCTGGCTTTTCATACTCTTGTATGAAGATTCATCTCTCAGCTATTTGTCCTTGCCTGCCCATGGATCCCACTTTTCTCCCTTACCTCTTATGAAACAGTTTTTGAAATAGGTGCTAGTATCCACTCCACTCACTTAGTAGACAAGTAGCTCATGGACTGGTATCTTAATTTTGCTTTAGAAGAACTTACATTGTTTCCTTAACCTGCTAATGAGGCTGATTTGAAGTTCTTATCATGGAAAACAGTATTATTTACTGCTTTGAGTTCAGCAAGAAGAGTATCTGAGCTGCAAGCTCTTATGGTGAGTCATCCCTATATTTTATTTCACAAAGATAGGGTAGCTTTGACAACAAGTATTTTTCACATGCCTAAGGTTGTTTCAGCGTTTACATTAAGCCAGACTATTCATCGTCCTGTTTTCTTTACAGAGCATAAAAATAAGGGAGAAATAATCTTCACCCTCTGGATATACATAGGCAACTCAAATACTATACTGACAGAGCAAAATCTTTCAGGACATCTGATCAACTGTTTGTCTCTTATAAAGGTAAGAAGAAAAGATAACCAGTGTCTGTGCTGAATTTCTAAGTGGTTGTCCCAGACTGTAACTTATTATTCTCACTACAACAAGTCACTTTCAGGCAAAGTCAAGTCCAACTCTAGTAGATCCATGGCTACTTTGTGGCTTTTTGGAAAAAGGTGGATTCTAGAAATGCACTAGAGACAGTAACGTGATCTTCTGTGCACACTATTACCAAGCACTTCAAACTAGATTCCTTCTCTAGGTCTAGAACAAGCTTTGCTAGGATTATTTTCTAAGAGATCCTGGACTCTGATCCAACTTCCTTATCCCATATTACTTAAGGCTAATGCAGCAGTAATCTAATCAGGAATATGATACAGTTGTGTAAGCAAACTCACTATAATAGTAGATGTTCAGATAGATCACTGCTTTAGTAGCCGCTCCTTCCCTTCCCCCTATTTTTACTATTTTTATTTTTTTTTTTTGCCAGTGTGTGGGATTTCTTTTTTTGTGTTCCTGTCTGACAGAGCTTTTAATATCCCTATCCTCTGGGGCAAGAAAGCTCTGAAGTATCTGTTTCCCATCCTTACCAATGGCTAGGGTTCATGGAAGGTGTCATAAAGTTTTGGAAGCTGGCTGGCTGGTGCAATCCTGACAGGGTATTTCCCCATATAGCTTAGGCTACTGCAATAGTGATATCTGCTATTATGATAAACTTACTTAAACAGCTGTACTTTACAGATGGCCTTGTATCCTCACATGTGCATCAGTTGAGCTTTGTAAAAGACAGATCATACACGCTCAGTGTGGTTGAGTTTTTCAGAAGGGTTACCAAGGTCATGGATAAGGGCTCACAGTCCATGCATCTCAGCCAGACGTTGCCAAGGCCTTTGATTGTACTCCTGTGCAAGAATTATTGACAGACAATTCCAAATCAACATTAACCTATGGTTAGTTTGCTAGATAGCTGACTGTGAGTATTTATTCTAGAATAAAAAAGTATCAGCAGTGTTATTTGTTTGTTTGTTTACTTGCTTGTTTACTAGGAAAGTCCGACTATGTAAAAAAGATTCAGTGGAGGCCCGAGGAGAAAAGCTCCACAAATACAAAAAATACAAATTTAATTCATTACAATAAAATATACAAAAGCAAGAAAGAATAAAATGCTTACATGTAAATAGAAATAAGATTAGATAAATGCAATTATAAAACAAGACCAGTGTTAAAAATTTGGGGGTATAGCTGGCAAAAGTTAATAAAGACCTTTTGCAAAGTCTCAGAAGAGTAAAAGATTAAGTTAAGCAAATTTAAAATGAAGTAAGGTACAGTAGTTGAGAGGTGTAGGGCTCTAAGCGAATAAAAAAGTTGATTATAGGCATGTTAAATAAAGGACTAAGAATGAAGAGTATGAAGACGTGAAAAGAATGAAAGAATTAGGATATTAACTTGGTGTGGGTCAAGAATGGCAAGGGCTACAACAAAAAAATGCTTATGTTGGTAGTAGGCTTACCCCCAGTGCCAAGACTTGCAGCTTAGTTCCCTTTTGCAAAATCGGTTGCACCACCATGCACCCTATAGATAACATTCCACTTAAATTTATCCCATTTATCAGATAGTTGAGTATCTACGTCTCCTCTGACCATCACATTATAGCTAGAAAATCATTTTACATCATACAACTTAATCTCTGTTATCTCTTCGAGTTTCTGAAAAGTTATAGTCCCACTTTATTCTTTGCTTATTAGACCCATCATTGAATGTAATGCTGTCTTTAGCAGGCTTTTCACTATACACCTAAGCCAGCTTGAGAAAACTTCTGTAATTCTTCACCAAGGTGATCTTAGGTCTTAATACCCTTAGCTAGCTAGTCTGATAGACCAAGTCTCTGTCGCTCTAGTCAGCCGTGTATAGGCTGTTGTCTGGTGATCACTGTTTAGCATTTTGTGCTGTGAATAACCCTGCACTGTTTGAACTCCTTCACATAAATAAAACCAGTGGTAAAGCAAACACTGATTCTAGATATGTAAATCTATATTAAAGTATTAATATTACAAGCTGTCACAAGAGAGGTACCAAACCCAGTGTATTCCCTGTTTCTGGAACAGGTTCCCTTTACTCCCTCAACCTTTAAAACCTGACTAGATTACTGGATGGGTAATCACGTATTTACCTCTGAAGTATATGGGAACAGTATGTTTAATGGGGAGGCACTGTTAATCTCCCACACTATCGGGTGATGTGGCTGAGCTTCTTGATGGTCTGTTTAGCCGTAAGCTTAGTACAAATGTATGAACCTATAAGTAGCTATATTTCGGTAGTATGGAAGAGTAGAGGTATCACCTAGTTACAGTAAGGGTTATTAGGTTAAATGACAATGAGGAGAGGTGACTAGCAGAGTTGTAGGGTGTTATCTTGGTACACTCAGTGAAAAAGGAGAACAAATAGAATTCAGTTCCTGCCACTTAGGGAAAAATAGGAGAGAAGGGAAGATAAAGGGGATGCTGTGTTTTTGATGAAGTGATATATATAACAGTACTGGATAAGAGCTGCTGAAAATAGATAAGAATGCTTATGCAGCTGCAATCCTTACTTAATGGAGAAAAACAGGGTACATATATCCCTTGCTGCCAGTAAGGCATCAGCAGTACAGAGAGTAATGTTGAAGAAAAAAGGTAGTAGAGACTGTATAAAAGAGAGTGGGGACCATGTTATTTTGCTGCCCCAACAGAGATGAGTTGTGATGGAAGAAGAATAGTTTTCTTTCTGCTGCCAAGAAGAAAAAAAGAGGAGAGAAGATGAGATAGCAATTGCTTGCTACTTCCAAGGGCAAAGATGGCAATGAGAATAGTTATGGTGGAGAAAAGTAGTGAATGGTGCTGCCACCAAAGAATGACAAGTATTGTCAGAGAAATTATTGTAGGGCGAAGCCAGGTGGAAGGGATAATGTGATAGGAGAGGGGAGGAGGGTATGGAGTTCCCTTCCTGCTGCAAGGTAGAAAGAAGAGTGTGCGTGTGTGTGTGTGTGTGTGTGTGTGTGTGTGTGTGTGTGTGTGTGTGTGTGTGTGTGTGTGTGTGTGTGTGTGTCTGGGGGGTCCATTTCTTTTGATGGACACGTTTCATCAAAGCAGGAATTGTTGGATTTCTATATCAGTTCCTATTTCATTACTAGTTCCTCTCCATTCTAGCATTGTTTAAGCTAAGAAGGTGTCAGAGCTGGATTCAAATTTGTGTGTGTCTTGAGTGAGAGGTAGCTGGTGAAAAGCGTGTGTTTGAGTGTCAGCTAGCTGGAATGAAAGTGGGTAATATAGATAGATTAAGGTGTGTGTGCGTATGTGTATGTGTGTGTGTGTGTGTGTGTGTGTGTGTGTGTCTGTAATAGGCCTATATGCAGGATGGATAATTTTCCCAAAAATTCTAGATGTGGAAGATGCAATCAATGTGGCTATGTTGAATGGCACTATCAAGGGTGGCTATATGACAAAATCAGGGACTATGCCAAGGAGGCAGGTTTAATTGTTTTAGGAGAGAGTGATTTATTTTGCTGTCTGCACACAATGTCAAGCTTTTTACATTGGCAAAACCAACAACGCTTTTAATAAACGTATTTACCAGCATATTTATAGCATCCAGCGAAATGACAAGAGTGCTTTAGCTAGGCATTCGGTCACCTGTGTGGGGTTTGATAAATTTATGTTTTTTGCTGTAGAGCAAGTTAATTTGGCAGCATACTGTGGGGACTGGAAGAACAAGTTGTTACATAAAGAAACGCTTTGGCAGTTGACATTCAGTGCCACTGTGCCACCAGGCTTAAGTGAAACAGTTTCTATTGCCAGTGAGTTAAAAGAAAGATCAATAAAAATATAGGTTGTCTAAATGTAAGTTGGCAAAATAAAAGTTGATGCAATGTACTTAAGAACATGTGATTGTGTGTTGTTTTTGTAGTATGGTTTCTGTAAGCACAGTCTCTCTCTCTCTCTCTCTCTATATATATATATATATATATATTTTTTTTTTTTTATATTCATGATGTATTGTTTTGTAACCATTCACAATATACATTTTTTAAGGTGAATGCTAGCTGAGTATATGTAGCTTTAAGTGTAGGACTTGGCTTCATAATTTGTTTTCAGTTAAGTGCAGGACTTGGCTTCATAATTTGTTTTCAAGTTAAGGGTGTGGTTTTTGATGTAAAAGCCTAGCTGCTCTAAATGCAATGGTCCTGATGATGTCATTCACTTGAAAGATGAAAGTGCTAAACCTTTTTAATTTTTTTACAACAGCAGTTTGTTTTTAAACTGTAAAATAATAAACGCTTTGTGGATACGAGTTCTGGTCCCTTGGGGAACCTGGTTTATTTTATTTCTGGAATACCTACTGGGTTTGCTACCTTCTTGTCTTTTACTAATTGTTTAAGCTAAGAAGGTGTCAGAGCTGGATTAAAATTTGTGCGTGTCTGAGTGAGAGGTAGTTAGTGGAAAGTGTGTGTTTGAGTGTCAGCTAGCTGGAATGGAAGTTCTGTGTGGTAATATAGAGAGATCAGAGTGTGTGTGTGCATGCATGTATGTGTATGGGGGTGGGTCAAGAGAGATTTTATTGAAATTTTATTGAGATTTTATTGATTTTATTTGTTTGCATGTGAGTTTGGTTGCAAGTGAATACAAGTTCACTGTCTTAGATTGGCAGATAATGAGGTTAAGGAAGTTTCTCCTTTTCCTGACAGTTTTGCGGTATAGGATTGCAAGGAGCGGTGTATAGGGGCTTGTCCTGTCCACAAAAACAATTGTTTGGCTTATTTTTATTTTTTCTTTTTCAGTGGAAGGTACACTCTGTGTTTTTGTGGGGCTGTTGTGGTTTAGACTGAAATGATCATCATAAACTCCACCAGTATGATAAACTTAGAACCAAAAACAAAACAACTTACCACTTCCAAAACAGAGAATTCTTTAATGGTTAAGTGCTTTCATTCATAAGAACTTCATCAGAACCATTTTAAAATTAAAAACACACCCATTTATACCCCTTGTGTAAAATCACATGTTATAAACTCACATGTTACAATTCCACCAATACATTTGGCTGAACCGACTTTATACATTAACCCATTACATACCATAAAACTTCAATTTCAAAAGAGAACTAATTGAATAAAAATCATTCAAACCTGGGTGGTTGTAAGCAATTAAAGTCATCTGCCATTTTAAACCTTTCCAAAATTTCTTCTATCAACCACCCTTGTCCATTCATTTTAATGTGTTCTAAAATCATAAAATTAAAAGTGTGTTGTGTATGTTGTTCAACATGTCTATATAAAGCATTTGTGCTTTTTTGATTTCTTATGTCTAAAATATGCTCATACATCCTTCTTTTACAATGTTTCTTGCTTTTACCTACATAAAACGCTGTACAGGAGTTGCACTGAGCTAAATATACTATACCAACAGTGTTGCAAGTAAACCGACATTTGATGACGGAACAATGGCCGCATTTCCTGGTGCCAACTATATATTTCCTGGTGCCAACTATACCACTGGTTCCCTCAACATGTCTTTTTTTCTAAAATTTTTTTTTTATGATATTTCCTTTTTTTAATACCATGACTGGTTTTAACACCCAATTTCTCAATGAATTCAGTTTCAGTGAAAACAATGCTCCAGTTTTTTGCATAACACTTCATATATATGGTAACTATCCACAGTAAATGTAGTAATGAAACTGTTTTTATAATTGTGTATAGTACTACTTTCCTGCTGTTTACCAGAGAGGGAGCCGCTTATAAATGTTCTGTTTTAAGAGCCATCTACTGGCTAGATGTACATATTTTAAACTATAGGTCAGTCACTTTTACGATCCACTGTTTTAACATGTACCCTGCACAACCACCTCTGTTTTGTCACGTTTGATATTTCTTAAGCCTTAAATTTCCTTTTTTTCTTTTACTTAGTGGAGTCTATTTAATGAGTTTCTCATAATCACTGGGTGTTAATTTCTGTTTATTGCTGCAGACAAATTGAATTGCAGTATAACAAATGATGTGATATAATGAAATATTATTGCAACAGTGGGTAAAATTAGTGGCAAAATAACTATTTCTATTTTGCTTCCTCTTAGTTTTGAATGACATCAAATTGGAAATAACAGAACAGTCACCAACAAAGAGACCAAAGATGCAGCCGTTAGACACTAAGGTATGGTAAAGTTTGTGTACTGATATTTAACAGTTGTTGTGGTACATATATACATACATACAAATGTTTTAAGCGTGGGCATTAATGCCCTTCTAGCTTGCCAACTTACCAATACACCTGTTCCCATAATAAGTGTCCAGGCTGGTATAATGTATTTGCCATCTTTATACGTATACTTGTGTTACTGTTTGGATTCAATTGATGGAATCTGGTCTCCTGCATTTAACATTATAAAGTGTTTATAATATTCCAAGGAACCTTCACTACAGTGGATTCAGTGAGATCTTGCCTTTTTCCCACAAAAGTACTTGAATAAGTGTGCCTGAAGGTGGTTGTCACTGAAAGACTTCCACACTCTTTACGTTGGAGTGGTTGACTGACAGGTAGATTGTGATTTTGGTAAAGCATCCAAGACTTTTATCAGAACCAGGATGCTTAAAACCACAGAGGTTTGTTTACTTCATAAAAAAATGAAATTATGCCTGGCAATCATCCAACAGAAGTAAAAGAGGAAGAAGGGATGTAATTGTAAAGCAGTTTTGCAGTCTCCCAGAATTTATTTCAAAGAGGATGAAAATACTTTGTTGTCAGCAGAGCTACCTGTAGAAGGTAGTGCATTTATTACGGGAGATAAGAGCATGCCATTTTCCAAAATAATTGTTTTGAATACACTAGGACAGATCATCCCCATCCTGTGTAAATCTTAAATTTCTTCACATCAGAGCAATAGCTAGGCCATAAGTAGCCCAGGGTAAGAACCTCATTTGACACCTCCCTCAAAGGAGCAAAAAAATAACTTATTTTGAACAAGGGAGGGAAAAATACTTTGTCAACAACTTTTCACCAAAATAAGTAAATAAAAATAAGAGGCTAAGAGACTCAAAAGCATATCCAAACAGGAAATTTTATTGAAAGTGTAATGCATTTTCAGAGTTAATCATTTAACTGCCATGTGATATATAACCAAACATAACACAACACAGCTTTAGCAATTTAAAGAAATCAGTAAAAAATGAAATCAGCTGGACTTCAACGTGAATAAAATACTATTATTTTTATTAGTTAAAACACATCACATAAGCGCTTTCATCTCTCTTGGAGACTTCTTCAGATAAAATACACTCACATTCATCATCTTATTTATAGGTTCATAGGTAGGTACTAAGCTATCTGCCTGAGGGCATTTATAAGCCTAGCCAGAGTGTGTCAGCTTTCGCCGCCCCATTGATTAATTAACTGAGCCTCTGTCAAGAAGAGCCAATGAAGTGATCTCAGGGGTGTATTTTCTGTTACCCATCCAAGGGACTCTGCCTAATGTAGTTAGGAATTTTGTTCCAAAGCATGGGGAGTCTCTGTGACAGGAATCTGTCCCTCCAGCATGTTCTATTTATTGTTGTGGTGAGGTTTAGCTCACTAGAGCGAGTGGCTTGCAGTGACTTGGATTTCTTTAGGTGGAGCATGTCCATCAATTCTGAGTTGGACATGGCTTCGTAAGTCTGGCAGAGATCACCTCTGAGTAAGCGATATGTCACTGAGTACAACCGGAGTTTTTCCAGTCAGGGTGCATAGGACATATGTTTGAGGCCAATAATCCTCTTCGTGAGGTACTTTAGTGGCCTTTCCAGCTGTTGGAAGTGTCTTGTGAGGTACATCCCAAATGGGGCATTGTACTCTATGGTAGGTCTGATGAGTGATGAGTAGAGGGGCACTATAACCTCTTTATTTCTAGATGCGAACCCTTTAGTAATTAGATGGACTACATAGAAGGATTTCCTAACTACTTTGGCAATATGATTGTCAAAGGAGAGATTACTATCTACCTGGGTCCCCAGACCTCTTATTACCTCTTCTGTATTAAGGGGGCTTAGGTTTACACATTCTTGGGACTTTCTGAGTATTAGTTACTTGGATGTTAAGATTTCCCAACGGCACAACAAATTAATTTCCAACCTTTATAGGAAAGAAACCTTTTGATAGTACGGTGGGGGCACAGGAGTTGCGATGGGGGCAGCCTGTGCCCCCACCTATGCCAATATTGTCATGCTGGGATGGGAGGATGAATTTATTCTGAAGAGTTCCTTTGCCAAGCACCTACATCTTTATGTGAGGCTTTTGGATGATATTTTTATTCTGTGGGATGGTACAGTAGACCAAATTAGTGAGTTTATGAAACATTTGAATGGTAGCAGTGGCTACTTTAGGTTTACACATTCTTGGTACTTTCTGAGTATTAGTTACTTGGATGTTAAGATTTCCCAATGGCACAACAAATTAATTTCCAAACTTTATAGGAAAGAAACTTTTTGTAATGCATACCTTCTCTACAGTAGCAATCATCCGTACCATCAGAAGAAAGAACTGGTAAAGGGTCAGGCCATACGGGTGGCAAGAATGACTTCTGATATTAAAGAACTGAACCAAGAGTTTGGCATACTGAAGAAAATGTTTATAGAAAGGAAATATCCCCAGAAGATGGTGGATAGTATTTTTGAAGAAGTAAGGAAAGGTTGGGGTACCAAGTATCCACCCTAGTTAGGGATGGATTTTACTAATCGAAATAGGAATAAGGGAGACAACAAATATAAAAAAGCCCTAGTATTGGAACACAATGTTTATTCCCAAGAGATTAGGGAAGTTATAAAGAAGAACTGGAGTATTTTTAAGGTTAATAATGAAGTTTCCCACTTGGTTGGACCTGAACCCATTTTTGTAAGAAAAGCTGGTAGGAACATTAAATATATCTTAGAAAATGTTAAACAGACAAAAATGTTGGTACTGGTACCACATCTTGTGGTAGTTGTACATACTGTATGTACATTATAAAAGAGAAAACAATGTTTTTGGACAATGTTTTGCATACCAAGGCTTCCTTTGTGAAAAAGAATTGTAATACCAGCAAACTAGTGTACCTAGCTAAATGTGACAGCTGTTCAGGATACTATGTTGGAAAGACAGAGAGAGCTTTGAAATCAAGAATTTATGAGCACCTTTATGAGATAAGGAAGAAAAAGGAAGTTATGCATTGTACAGGCACTCTATTGTGTGTAGTAATTTTGTTAAGGTTAGCTTTGGTATACTGGAAAAAGTACAGATTCATTCCAGGGGTAGTGATTGGCAAAGACATTTGTTAAAAAAGAGAACTTGTCTGGTAGTTGCAACTAAATGCACCCCCCACCCCCCACCCCCAGGTCTGAATGACCAAGTATCTCTCAAACCCATACTGAGTGAAAAAGATTAAATTTTAAAGGAATTCAGCATGATTTTTATGTATTTTTATTTATGTTTCATAGTTTATTCTATTTTGAAAAATGTTTTTGCAAGTACTTGTGATTGCAATAGGTGCTTTGTACACCTTTAACACAGGGGATTTTTTAATTAATAGCATTTCATGATTGGTTGATGAACTTCAGCTAGTTTATAAATAAGATGATGAATGTGAGTGTATTTTATCTGAAGAAGTCTCCATGAGGAATGAAAGCGCTTATGTGATATGTTTTAACTAATAAAAATAATAGTATTTTATTCATGTTGAAGTCCGGTTAATTTCTACATTTTTTTACTGGTTTGGTGAAGTTTGGGCCATCTTATTTTAGTCAATTCAAAGAAACCATACAGGTATTAAAAATAAAGCAGAAATCAGCACAATCCACATCTCTTTGCAGGTACAGTCAAATGCCAACAGCAGCGTAACAAGTTATACAAGCTTGGCAAATAATTGTGACTGTGGCACAGACAAAAAAAATCATGACCCAATTGAGAAATAGCTAAAATAATCATTCTGACCATTTAATATGATATATGTATAGATATGTGTGTGTATACTGCACAAAAATGTTTAGTGTGAATTGGCACACCATTTGTACCTGAAGTTTACATCATATTGACAGCTCCTTGTAACACATTGTTTTAATGGTTACTGCTAGTTCAGTGAACACTGGATCATCTACACAAGAAGCAAGAATAAATATATATATATTTTGGAGAAATATCTATGAATATCCTGTGGAACATAAAGATCCTAAATGGATAGAAGAATTAAAAGAAAGAAGTAAGAAGTTTAAGTATACAGGATATGAAATGGGATGAAGTAATGGCCAGAGAGATTGAAACAAAATTAAGAAAAGCTCCTAATTGGAAAACCTCAGGCTCAGATGCAATACCTAACTTCTGGCTAAAAGTATTAACATCTTTACATAAATATTTAGCCATGAGTAAGAACTATTTACATCCTGCAAGTAGATCAATAACTTGCCTTCCCGATTATATATACCCTACACACAGGAACTGATGCTGACAGAGTTTATAGTCATTTAGAGGAAAACTCAGTCATGGCAGTAGAACAAAAGAATAATAAAGTCATGTGGAACAAAGGATCATTTGTGGTTAAATAAAGTCATAATGGAGAATTGTAAAAAGGGGACTAAGTATGGCATGGATACACTACAAAAAAGCATTTGATAGTATCCCACATTAATGGATAAAAGAATGCTTAAAAATGTATAAGATAACACCTTACACTGATCTATTACATTACAGCGACCATGAAACAGTGGCAAACCACTTTGCAGTTACGCCATGATAAGGGACAAATTATTATTCCAGGGATAAAAATTCAAAGGGGGATATTCCAGAGTGACTCTTTGTCATCGCTGCTCGTTTGTCTTGCTCTTAACCCATTAACAGTACTTAACAGATTAGGTCATAGCTGCAATATGGCTCCCAGAAAACCGCAAAGCGGTTCCTCCTACTTTATTCTGCTTTTGCCTCTTCTTAAAAGTACTCAATTTTATTTATTCTGCTGCATTTATTACTGCTTGGTAGTAGCCTGATTAAATTGTAACTGTTATTCTAAGTCTTTTGGTTTAAGCACTTGGGCTTCATACCGGTTGTTTTACATTAAGAAGGTTTGTGGTCTGCACTGCTGTGGCAGGACAGGTAGCTTACATCCCTCTAAGCTGGGAATTGCTGATTGAAGGCTCAGTGTCTGCAATTCTAAAAGTGTATTAGTTCTGGTTTAAGTACTTGGGCTTCAGGCCAGTTATTCTACATTAAGGTTTGTGGTCTGCATTCTTGTGGGAGGAGTGGCTGGATTCTGCCCTTCTGAGCTGGGAATTTCTGGTCACAGGCTTATTGTGCCTGCTTATTTGAACTGTTTCTTTCTGAAATTGGTGCACCTTGTTGCTGTAGCATAGACCAGATTCAGGCCTGCCTGAATCTAGCTTTGTTTGTATAACTTGAGCACTGATCCAGGCCATCTTTTTTTGGAGAAGGTTCCCTTGCACCGTAGTAGCAGAAGTGTGCAGTTAGAACTTGTCTGATTGAAGACTGCAGGAACAGGGCTCAGTTTTGAGTTTTTTTCTGGTTAATTGGATAATTTGTTTAAATCAGTTTGTTCTTTTTCTATTGTTTTTTTTATATATATATATATATATATATATATATATATATATATATATTGCACTTCATTCATCTGCTTTTACTGTATTTGTGTTTCTTCCTACTTTATTACTAGGGGCATTGACTACAACTCTGATCTGAGATATATAACAATAAGTATCCTTTTCTGTGCATTTAAAGTGTTTTTTGATTGTATCTGCTTTATTTTCTGAAAAAAAAAAACAAAAAATCAAAAATATATACTTGTTTCCCGCCTTTCTAAGCTAGTATAGTCCAGTTTTCAGGTTAGTGCTGAATTCAGGGCTGTGTTACAAATCTCTGTGTTTGCCCATACCTTACTTGGATAGAAGGAAGTTTCTCTGTTCACCTGTGAGAGAGGGGAGCTTTGAGCAGCCTATCTGTCCCTGGAGGAATGGTTTCAGCCCAGAAATTAGTAGTTTATTGGCCATTTTGGGCTAATTTCTATCTCTTTCATTTCCCTGCTATAAAAACCGCATTTGCCCGGGTTTGCGTGCTGGGCAGCGCCGGTTAGCTAGCGACTCCACAAAGTCTCCTCTTCAATTTTTCCCTTGGAACTAGACAAACTTTCAACTTAAGCACTCAAGCCATTAATTTCTCAGCTCGGCACCTGCTCAAAACTCATAGGAAGCACTTATAAATCCTAGCACTAGACCCCCCTATTCTGTACAGAAGGACAAGGCTCTCTATTCGACCTTACCAGCCATTCAGTAAAACAGTTCACTGTACCTATCCAGGCATGTCCAAAGGGCAGTTTCAGGTGTACTCTCCAGTCCAACTGGTGAATCTGGGCATTTTGAGGCAATGTTCCAACTGCCTCATGTACACAGCCAACCCTCTCCTCCTACCACCAAACACTAATACATGCGAGAGATGCAATTATACAGCCAAACTGGAAGCCAAGCTTTCTCAACCCAAGACTGGATCAGACAGTCAAGAGGAGAAGGGAAATACTTGCATCACACCACCAGTCTCACATAGACCCATTAAACCAGCACCAGCAAAAAACACACATAAATACATGAAAACATACTCAGAGGCTGTAAATAAAAATTTGCAAAAGCAACAGAGACCTCCAAAGCAGACATCCAAGCAACCTCCACCCCCCAGCACAAACCGTGGAACACATACTTCACAAAACCAGTGTGCCATGCAATCACAGCCCTTAAGGCAAAATATCATACCCAACATGCTAGTAATAGGTGACTCTATAGTCAGGCACACTGACATCCCACTCACTAGGCTGAATAAGGGGAAGGATACTGTTAGCTGCCTGTCAGGTGCCAGGATCCGCCACATAACCCACGCACTCAGGTCACTCCAGAACAAGTACAGATACGACTCTGTCATTGTCCATGTTGGTGTGAAAGACCTGAGCCGTACCTCCCTGGACTACATGAAAAGAGACATGGAAGAGCTCTCTGATCACGTAGCCCAAGCTGATATGACTCCTCCCCTGAGTAGCATCCTGCCCTCACCAAGAATTATACCACGATATAAAGAAAAAAAATTATCAATTCCAACAATTGGCTAAGTTTCGGGTGTCATTCAAAGGGGATCCAGTGTCTATCCACCTGGGATGACATGCTCGACAAGCCACGCTTGCACCTGTCACCCTTAGGCTTTCGAATACTGGCCAAGGCTCTTGCCACCCCCATAGTGCTTTTTTTAGGCAAGGC
The DNA here is from genome assembly GCF_019279795.1 of Protopterus annectens. Taxonomy (NCBI): domain Eukaryota; kingdom Metazoa; phylum Chordata; order Ceratodontiformes; family Protopteridae; genus Protopterus; species Protopterus annectens. The sequence goes on along the minus strand of NC_056739.1, from coordinate 1,576,832,883 downwards.
TCAAAAGACAAACACACTGCCATAAATAGCACAAGTAACAAAAAACTGAGGGTAATGCTACTCGATGCCAGAAGTCTAAACCTCAAAATGCACGCACTCGAGGCACTCCTCAGTATGGAGAAAATCGATATATGTGCAGTAACAGAAACCTGGTTTAAGGCTCCATAGAGCACCCCAGCACTACCAGGCTACAACTCATACCATACATTTCGGCCACAGAACACGGACCGAAATACAAAAGGCAGGGGCATATCCATATTCATCAAGGATACCCACACCTCCAGGTTAGAGGCACAGCACGATGCTTCAGAGATCATCCACGTGCAACTAACAACGGGCAAAACTGCAATTCAAATTGTAGCTTGCTACAGATCACCCACCATGTCCCAGGACCCCCATTCCGTGTTTCTGGAAACACTGGGAAACATAAAGGTCCTACCAAATAACCAAATATTGGGTGATTTCATTTACCAAAACATTAACTGAGAGAACTACTCAAGTACTAACTCCCTTGCCTAACATTTCCTAGAATTTATAAACTCAAATGCCCTGGATCAACTGGTCAGCACTCCCACCAGAGGTGACAACATATTGGACCTGGTCATCACCAACATGGGCAACCAGTGTTCCAGGTCAACCCCTCGCTGGTTAGATCTGACCATAAACAAATCACTTTGGATATCCACATTCTGCCCCCACCCCCAGACAAGGAAACCACCGTGAAAAGCTTTTCAAAAGCAAACTTCACGTTACTTAAGACTGAGGTGGAAAGTTTCAAAGCCCCCATGCTAAAGGGTAACGCTGTCCAAGCTGCAAAATCCTTTACTAATGCTTTCTACGGGCAGCTACAAGAATGCATGGATCATGCTATCCCAAGCAAAACCAAGACTCACTCCTCCTAGAAAAGGAAACCAGTCTGGTAGACTTCTGCCATAAACAAGCTATACAATAGAAGGAGGAAACTAGTACAGAAAAGAGTAAAATCCCAAGAAGGGAAGACATCTCTGGTCAGTATCAGCAAGAAACTACGATCACCCATAAAATCATCCAAGGCGAGCTTCGAAAGAAAAATTGCCAAGGACTCCAAAGATAACCACAATGCATTCTTTAGCTATGTCAAGAATCTAAGTGGCAATGCTTAGTTCTGCTCGAGTTAGTGCAGAATGACACAAAATACACTGAACCGACCAATATTGCCAACATCCTGGCAGACAGGTTCAGTACAGACTTCAACCCCCTCTCACCCCCAAAAGGGCCCATAACCATACCAGAAGAATGTAGAACCCCTGAAATCACAGACACTCAGGTTAAAACAGCCCTCTCCATAGCCAAAAACACAGCATCAGTGGGACCGGACGGTGTCCCAGGATTCATCCTACATGAGCTCAAAGATGAACTAACCCCTCTCCTAAACACACTGTTCAGACTCAGCCTCTCCACAGGCTACATACCCATAGAGTGGCACACAGCAATTGTTATTCTACTCCACAAAGGTGGAGCCACAACAGACCCCGGGAACTATCGCCCTATAAGCCTGACTAGCTTGGTCTGCAAGGCTGTGGAGCGCATCATCATGGAACTCATTAACAGAGACATTGGGAACCTCCAAACACTGGACCTTACCCAATTCGGCTTTGTTAAGGGCAGATCATGCCTCCTAAACCTGGTGGACTTCTTTGAGACAGTTACCAAGGCTATAGACGAGGGAAAGGTGGTACACACAGCCTACCTAGACCTCGCAAAGGCCTTCAACACCATTCCCCATTCTGGTATTATAGACAAGCTCATCAGCCTGAACATAACGGGGAAGCCAAGCTACCCCTTCCAAAAGAAAAAGAGATCTGTCCCCTGTAGTTTTGTCTGAAGAAGGGTGTGATGACTCTGATGCATCTGAATATGAAGACATGCAACCCCTCTCTGCTTATGAGGATTTTGATGCAGAGGATTCCATTCCTTCAGCCTCTCACCCAGAGGACTTTTCCTTTGGGTAAACCCTTCATACCTTAATGGAACATTTCCAGTGGAAATGTCAGGACCATCCTCAGTCTAAAAAGAGACTCAGGGAATTCTTAGATCTTCCACAGCACAGACCCCTGGCCATTCCCCCAGTCCTGGATGTTGTGGAGGATGTTTTCCTGGAATCCAGTTTGACTCCTGACACCCTCCCCTCCTGCACTTAGAAAACCAGACAGGTATTACAGAGTCCCTGACTCACACAAATTTCTTATTAAAAATCCTACTGTTGACCCTGAGGTAATTTCTCGAGGGCCTAAAGGAATTAAAGCAACCTCTGCTAAGAATCCCACCCCTCAGACAGGGATTCCCGAGCACTAGATAGATGGAGTAAAAATGTATACACGTCTGCTACTCCTGCTATCAGAGCACTAAATTGCCAGTTCCATATGCTAAAATTTCAGCAACATACCCTGGAATTCCTCAAACAAAAAATGTCTTTCTTTCCTGCTTGTCCAGAATCTAGAGTTACAAGAGTTAATGCATTCTGCAAGTCAAGTAACTAGCTCGACTTCTTTGTCTCTCACACCAACCATCAGCTCAGCAAGTTCTGCACCAGGGAGCATCACTGCATGACTTGGAAAGTGGATGCCCTGTCCTTCCCCTGGGTCAGTCTATCGGTCTGTGCCTTTCCTCCACTACCTCTCATCCCCAGCATTCAGCTCAAAGTAAAGGAGGACAAAACAAGGACAATTCTTATTGCTCCAGACTGGCCTCACCAGCACTGGTACCCACTACTGCGCAGCCTGTCCCCACTCACTCAGATTCCAACCCTCCTGGCCCAGAGGGAAGGAGAAATCATGCATCCCCAATTGCAGACCCTCAATTTGACAGCTTGGCTTATTCCCTAATCCCTGATCAATCTGCCAACCTCAGTAAGCAGGTTTTAGATGTTATACGTGAGGCCAGACACCCTAGCACTAGAAGGTCGTATGCTGACAAATGGAAATGTTTCTGCACCTGGATTCAGGCTAAGGGAGCCGATACAGCACAGCCCTCTCTTCCTCTCATCCTGGTTTACTTAGCTGACCTGCTACACAGTGGTATCTCTTTTTCCTCTGTTAAAATTCATGCCTCTGCTATCTCTGCTCATTTCCCCACTGAGCAGCCCCTTTTCTTACACCCTCTGATCAAACAATTCTTAAGAGGGGCTAGTAACTTGAGGCCAACCAGAAGAGCACCAACCCCAGTTTGGGACCTTAACTTTGTGTTGGAAAAGCTCACCCTGCCCCCCTTCGAACCAGCATCTTCAGCAGAGCTAAAATTTCTCTCCTGTAAGACAGCTTTCCTTCTGGCTATCACTTCAGCCAGAAGGGTCTCCGAGCTGCAAGCACTCATGGCTGTTGAGCCCTTCATCATCTTCCATGCTGACAGGGTGTCCCTCAGGACTAAACCATCCTTCATGCCCAAAGTGGTGTCCAGTGTGGCTCTCAACCAATCCATTCATTTTCCCACCTTTTTCCCTAACCCACAGAACAAGGGGGAAAGGATCCTGCACTCTCTAAATGTGCACAGACAGCTCAGATTCTATCTAGACAGGACTAAATCCTTCAGAAAGTCTGATCAATTGCTGGTTGGGCAGAGGGCAAAGCCATCTCCAAAAAAAGACATTTCCAAATGGATAGCACACTGCATCCATTTCTGCTATAAGCAACACAGAACGCCTTCTCCCAGGGGGGTCAGGACTCACTCCATCAGAGCAGCCTCCACCTCTGCAGCTTTCCTCAGAGGAGTCCCCACCAGGGACATCCTGGAGGCTGCCACCTGGGCATCTGTTAACACTTTTACCAAACATTACCACCTGCCTATCTTCTCCAAATCCAGGGCAAGGTTTGCCTCTACAGTCTTGCAGGGCATCCTAGCCAACCCTTAGTCTGCTTGACTGCCTCCACCCTTTTCCTCAGCTTTGGGAAGCAACCCAAATGTGATGACTGCAACAGTGAAACACGAAAAACATAGTACACTTGTGTACACTTACCATAAATGTAGATGTTTAAATGTATTCACTGTTGCAGTCCTAGTTTCCCTCCCTCCATCCCCCTTTTCTTTCTTCTCTTTCCTTACAAGGGACATTTTGGTATTTACTTTCTAGTAGTGGGGTTCTTCCACCAGAATCTGGCTCCCACTTGGGGGTTCCTGACAGGTTAAGGCAAGAAAAACTGATGTAATGGTGTTGGCTGCCTTACTTTATACTGCTGACGACCTGACGTCAGTCCTGAAGCGACAGTAATCGACGCAGAAATACTAAGCCTCTGGTATTTGGGCCGGCCGAGTGCTACCCTGTCAGGGATAACCCAAATGTGAGGACTGCAACAGTGAATACACTTGAACATCTACATTTATGGTAAATAAGTGTACACAACTGTACTTTGCAGATATAGAAAACTCTTGGAACAGCCTCATGTTGATCAGGATTGAATGCAGGAATGGTTAAGGAGAGGTAAATTTAAACCAAATGGCAAAAGGTTAAAATTTGCTGCCCAAGATAAGTGGACTGCATACACATTGGTTTAAAAAGTTCATTGAACATGTGGGAGAAACAAGCAAACAGAGGTTTTATAAAACAGAATTGGAAGCAGTCACACATCTTGTTGCTGGTCGTAATATACAAATGGCAGGAGGACTGTCTACTGAATGGCATAATAATGTGGCTAGACTGCTGCATTGGGGATTGTGCAAACATTACAGTATTGAAGTAGCTGAAAAACACTGTAAACATGAGCCCCAAAGCATTATAGAAAATGATGAAGTTTATATCACATGGGATCATCCATTATCACCATTATCAACAGTTTAAAAAATAGATGCAAGAAAACCAGATATAGTAGCCGATGAAAAGACCAAAGTAGCATTGATCATTGACATTGCTACACCCAGTAACTACAGTGTCTTACGTACAGAGACATAAAGTCATAAAATACTATGATTTGCAGGCTGTAATGAGGGCAATGTCGAGGGATACCCAGACAGTTCTAATAGTAGTAGGAGCAACGGGCCTTATAAAATAAATTGCAGTCATACTCAGATATGTTACCGATACATGTAACTCCATGCAAATCGCAGGAGGCGGCATTACTAGGCACATTGTGGCTGCTGTGAAGAACACTTCTGGCTAACTTCAAAGATTGAAACAATACTAATTTCATGAACTTCAATCATACTTTGACTTAGGAATGGGGTCCATTCTTGTCACAGTATTAGAAACCCAAAAGACTTTGAAAAATTAAACAGTGTGTGGTTTATTGTTTGCTAATATCATGCCCCATGGCATAAGGTACCAGACAGTTAGGCTGAGAGTGTTTACTGATTAGCAACAGGGGGTGTGCTCTGCTAGACAACATAGGCTGTACCTCTGAGTGCCTTATGTCAGTGATATAATGACCACCCAAACATAATAAATAAAGATAAATGCAAAGTGTTAACATGTAAGCAACAGAAGAAATGAAAAATTATTGGAAAAAAGAAATAGTTCCTTGGTTTAAGAGTCATACTGGGTTTATCTCATACACACAAGATACAGGGTTTGATTCTTGCCTTTGAGGTGGGAAATTTGCTTAGGCTTAAAATGGCTCACAAGCCCACAAGGGCAGATAGCCTACTATTACTTATGAACTCACACACACGCACAACTCTTCTGTTACTGCACAGAGCAAAGCATGACAGGTGTGTAACCAATTTGCATGCCTGTCAGCAATAAAGGAAGTGTCTAAGCTAATATTAGCTTAATTTTAATTATAACACACATTTTATAAAAATGCAGTAATAATCCTAAATATCAAATCAAATAACTGTTTGTATACTGCATTACATATACCTTTCCTATTTTATGATTCTCTTCAGCTGCTTAAAAACCAAAGGAAGAAGTAAGATTTCCAAAGCCCTACACCAGTCTAGCGCAGACATATAGTTAGGGAAGCACAGTTTGTTATTCTGCAAATTTGCAGTAATCGTTCTTATTTCAAGGTATTCTAATGGATATCTCAAGAAGTCTGTTAAGAATACTGGATACAGTGAGGCCCCATTTTTTTATTGGACAGAGACATTTTTGATTGATTTTTCTCCTTAGTTCACCTAGGTAACAAATGGACTTTTAGAGTATTAAGCAACGTGCTGGATGATTAGTCCTGGCCTCTGACCATTCCTCTCAACTGTCCAGATTTTTGCAGAATGTCCAAATTTTCACCTCGTAAAATTGTGGTTTTGTCGTGAATCACGGACTGAATTCATTAAATAATGACATACAGTTATGTGTTTTAGACTTCTTTTCCTTAAGAAAATACACAATACAAAGCTTGCTATTCTAGGAACTTTCTAAGTTTAAAGTTTAGAAGAGGAATATTTAAAACCTATTTTGGACCTTTGACCCCATTATTTTATGTTTTGTCCAGATTTCTTGAGGTATGAGGTTGAGAAGTATGTCCCCCTGAAACTGCTTTCATGAAAGAAACGTGTTACTTTTTTCCTTGACCAAGAAGAGACTAGTAATATACATTTTTCCCCAGTGACCCCTTCAGCATTTTGTCCAAGTATGCACAAGAACTCAGATGATGTCAGAATTAAACAGTTTCCCCATTGACCCCTTCAGTAGTTTGTCCATGTATGCAGAGACACCAAAATAAATAATTTCTCCCGAAAGATCCCTTCAGCAGTCTGTCCATGCATGCAAAAACAGCAAAATGAAACCGTTCCCCCATGACCCCTTCAGCAGTCTGTCCAAGACACTGTCTTTTTAGCACCTTGGCGCTACCTCCTCTACCTGCACAGTCAGGGGTGTAGCTAGGCATACACAGTGTACTCAAATTAGTACATTTTTCTGAGCATCTCTTGGAAATGTCAATACTCAAAAAGCACAGAATGTTTAGAACTGTGAAATGAATATTTGCAGTATAGTGTTACACAAAGAATTCTTTTGCAAAAAAGGATACGCCTGTAAAACTGACTTTTTATGGGTAGAAATGGTAACAGATGATAATAACATGCCTGTTCCTGTCGAGTACATTTTTAAAGTGATAGATGGGTAGTGGGGGCAGCCTTGACTACAAAATGTAAATCTCTGGCTATATCCTGGCAGCCATTCACAGGTCTTTTAGGGCATTGCCTAAGCAAAATTATGTTAAGGGGGGGGGGGGGGTTAGACTTGCTGAAAAGCATTTGCACATTTTACAGATGGTGAAACTATGTACACCAATTTGACATATTCCTAGCTACAACACACAGACTAGCTATACAGGGCTCTTGAAGAAATGCAGAACAGCAAAAGTAGACCTTTGCATGCAGGAATGAATGTCATGTCCCACAAAACTGGTATTTCTTAACTCATCTAGCAAGTCTGAGTCCAGGATTTTGGATGGTTGGGAAAATGTTTATGTTGCTCCTACCCTGTAACAATCTTAATTATTTGGCTTATATCTCTTCCTTCCAGAGTACTGCCTTGGGCCAAATGCAGAAGTTAAATGATGAAGCTCTAGAAGTAAATATCAAGGGCAAGCTGTTCAGGCTCAATAAAATTGCTGCAGAAAACAGAAGGAACCTACCAACAAGGCTAAAAACCATGTAATTTTATTATTATTATTATTAAAGTGCTTTCACGCACTAGGCACTTCTTGAGATCATAAAAACAGACTAAAACACAAATTGTTTAAATAACAAAATACATGAACCAGCAAAGCAACATAGTTAATTAATCAATAAAGCAATGTTTGTGATTTCAGAGCTGGCTTTAATGGCACAGCACCATTAAGCCCAAAGCCCTTATCAGCCTGTAATACAATAATCCAATTAATTTCAGCTAACTTGGTTACATTTGTAATATCACCCCCCCCATGTTCTTTTTAATAATCAACTGTAGCACCATAAATTGAAAGACGTGTAGGATACAACGCAGTATGTTTAACAAGAGCATTTAGTAGCTTGCTGTTCCATATTTCACATGGATGTTCAGGAATTCTGTCCTTAAGGGAGTAGTTTGTTTTACCCACATAGAATTGGAAACAGTCATTGCAGATTGCTAAATACACCCAAATTCACACTTCTACAATCTGCATGTAACCTAGGTGCATACCTCTTAACATGCTTTACACGAGCGACAAGGGTTGGTGCCTATTCTCTCAGATCTTGAGGCAGTTCTGACACTAGGGCAATAGCATAGCTGTCTTTTCAGCGATAGGCCATTCTTAAAGCAAAACCTTAGCTAATCGCCCACTCTTTGTCTTATGTTGTCATCAGTCATAGTAATTGGCCAATTCCTGTTAATAGCACCACACACTAATTTTATATCAGTCAAATAGGTCAGCAAAATCCTTATATCACCAGAGGTACGAAATAGCTGTGTAGTCGGATCATCCCTTATTCCCCTTCTATCAGAGAAATACATTTTTGCCTTTGTTTTCCTTAAATCATGAGCCTCAGCAGGGGGTCTACAAACCTCACTGGTGTGATAGCCCCTATTGACAAAATCTTTACAAGGACCCTCAGAGGCTTGTACAAATTCAATGTCATTAGTATGCAGCCTCAACATTCTCATATATTGCCGTTTGAGTGCCTTCTTATAAACATGTGTAGAGTGCATACTTGTACAATGTAACAGACTGATTTTCCAACACCTTTTTCTATAAAGACAGGTGTCAGTGTGCCCATTATATGAATCCTGGGTTAACAGTCTAGCCATTAAGCGATCATAGAGAACCCCATGCACCTGCTGAATAAACCTGTTAACATTAACCCTCAAAATTTGGCAGTAAGTATCAGGGTCAAGCAACAATGTATTCATACTTTCAAGATATGCAGTAACAACAACCGCCCCCTCCTTTATCCTCCAGGTGGATCTGAATATCTGGATTAATGTTTAACTCTAGTAGTACTACATATTCCTCTCGAGATAAATTAAAAAAACTTTTAAGCATGTGGAGTATTAAGCATTTTAAACAGATCCGCTTCACATACCTTTAAAAAAGCCTCAAGAAGTAGGTGGAGGGGAGGAACAAGCATACTAGGTCTCCTCAAAAGTACTGGAAATTTTCGAGGCTGGAAACAGATCTAAGCATAATGTTCCTTGCAGCCAATCTGAGATTCAAAACAACATCACTGTATACAGAATATTTCGCTGGTATGATGTACAAACCTTTATTAAGAAGGGACATCTGCTGTTCAGTCAGAGAAATTGAAGATAGGTTGAAAATAAGAGATTCTAGGTCCGATTCCAAACTGCATTTGTCTTGACTAGGGATCCTGATCCACAGAGACCTTCCGTCTCTTCCATCCTCAACTCTGCGATTGTTCCGTCTCTGGTTATCCTGGAGTGCCTCATCAACACCGATAGTACTGGAAAGGCTGGAACAGAAAAAGGGACAGTAGCCGGAAACTCTTTACAGCAAGCACTCCTATCCAGATTCATAGTGGTGATCTCTGCATCTAGCATCGTCTGATAAAACAGCTGCACCTGAAGTAATTGGAGGAGCTTCCTTCGCTCCACTGGGGCTGCTGTCCTGTAAAACAGTCTTATTTTTGTCTTTGCTGACATCGCCTCTTGGCTGCCAGGCTTGAAGATCTTAGGGCAAAGTATACTTATGATGTTGTAGACGAATATTTGAGGTCAGCAGTTTCTAGAGTGCTGTTAAGAAATAAGGGGTTATTATCCTTACCTTATTAGTGTCCACAGGACTGTATGATAAGGACAAAACAGGGTGTCTTTATACAGTTTGTCCTAACAAAATCAGTCAATTTCTTTATAACTTCTGACTTTTTAATTTGGAGTACCTCACTTGCTGTGCAAATATTTGATTCCTGTTACTTTTCAGTGTGTTCAAGGCTATTTAACTGTGGTAGAATTTAAAAAAAAGTGAAAAAAAAATCCGGAGATGGAAAGTGATTCTAGGCATACTTCATTACAGCCTACACTTAAGATGTCAGCATAACCTAGTAAATGAGGCAGATTTTCTTGTGTTGGTCTGAGTTAAACTACATTGGATCTTCTCAAGACAGCATTTATGAGATACTAGGACTCTTTCTAAACAGATTAAAGTGGCTCACAGTGAATCTGACTGCTATGGGTGTTCTGTGGTCTGTTTGGGAATGAAATCTGACCTTATGTCTAATTTTAATACAAAAGCTTCTATTAGGAAGTACTGCTTCCCCATTTTAACTACAGCAAATTTTAACTACAGCAAATTATTCACAGGAGGGTGGCATTAAGTTTGAAAGTTTAGAGGGGCATATAGTTAAAGATGATTATGTACCCGCAGATGAGTTGAACTCTGAAGCTTCTGAACAGTTAATATATGGCCATTATGAGTTGAATTGTATCTGTGTGACCTAAAAATAATAAAGGCAGGTGGTTTAGTTGGTACTGTTCCTTTTAGAGACTGTCCTGTTTTTCAGCACTCTCGCCCCTCAGTGAAAGTATAGAAATATTACATGAGATAGTTTTTATGCAGCCAGATATATGACCCCTAGTAGATTTTATGGGCTTTAAGATTTTACAGCATATCTTCTAATATCAAGTTGAGCTGTAACATGGTCAATCTGACTGACTACCCTCTAATAAAAGAATATACGCTATGGGATATTCATAAACATAGAAGTTTATCCTTAACCTATCAAAGAAATACATCATAATTCTAAGGCAAATAAGGGAAATCACTGCATGTTTACTTCAAGGTTACACCATTAGTGAATTTGACATTAATCAGATTGCCATCCTGTTACAAACCCTTGCTAGTAAGAAAAGTATGTTATCCCTCTGCTATAAATTTATTAGCACAATTCAATTCCAGGACAAAATAGTCTTTGCGGACTATTGGAACCATCAAGGGTCGGATATATTAATAGATCAAAAGCTAGCAGCTATTAAATCCACGCTTATGTTTTCCCCTTTTAGGAAGCTCACCTATACACAATTTATGATTACCAATAATTTATACTTTACTCCAGTCCATCTAAATAAATTTAACCCAAATGTATTTACTGCATGCCCCTGCTGCTCCTACTCCCAGGCTGATATCCTACATATATTATGGTTTTGCGGATACTCACACAGTATCTGGTGCTCCCTCAAAGTGAGACTTGATAAGATGGGATTCCACAAATCAACCCTCTCATGGGAGATGGCACTTTTACGTGTTACTGACCTTAAGATGTCAAAACTAGGATTGCATACCTTAATTACACTTTGCCTTTTAGTCAAATTCTACATAGTCAAACATTGTCTGGATCGCACTAAGATGTCCTGGAGAGGTTTTAGAGGTTTGGCTATTAAATACATTATGTCACAAAAACTTCTAATAACAAACTTTCGAAAGCGGATTTACTACCTGACATTTTGGAATACCTTGTTTGAGCACTTATCTGACAATTAAGTGTAGATAAACATAGGTAAGCTATTGCTACTATGTAGCCTTTCCCATAGGTGTGCTAAACTTCTTCCCCCCCACTCTTCCCTACCCTGGCAATGCGGTGGCTCAAGATAAGCTTTATGTCGTATCTTTTCCCCCCTTACAAATCATAAACAAGGGCAATATATTCTGTGAAGTTATTGTAATCATCCTTTGCATATAGATGTTACACTAGGTTTTCTCTTAGACGTCATATTAGTTTTAAGCACACTATTGTATATATTGTATTTAGTTAGTGGCTGTATGCTGTCTTCTGTATCATTGCTCATTGTTAAACTGCAGTTATGTGTGATATTCATGTACTGTAAAATCAGTAAAATTCTATTTGAAAGAAAAAATATATATTTTACAGCGTATCTCTGGATTTTCACCTCTGACTTGAGTGTGTGTGTGTGTGTGTGTGTGTGTGTGTGTGTGTGTGTGTGTGTGTGTGTGTGTGTGCTCTCCCTCTCTCTTTGTCTCTGAATCTCTCTCTCTCTCTCCCCCCACAAGAATCAGAGTAAGTTGGCTGGAGCTAAGGCTGGTAAAGAAAATTACTTTAATACTTTCCTGTTCATAAATTCTAATGTTTATGATACATATACTAATATTAATCCATTTCAAAGTTCACAAAATCAGTTAGTGGATTCTGTAAACAGGAAGATGCTATTGACTGCTGTGTTGAAGCTAGGTCTGTGTATACTTTCAAGAGATTATACAGAAGGTGATACGTTTTAGAAACAGAGCTGCCACACATCAGAACAGTTAAGGCAAAAAGCAAAACACTTAGTCCCCATATCACAGTCTTGAAGAAACACGCTTTCCTTTAAGGTGGGTCCAATCATTAATATATGAATTCCCTCCTTTTTCTCAGATTCAGAAACTAGTACTCAAAAAAGTGAAGACAAATCCAGTTTAATACTTACAGTCCCATCTTGGCCATAACAGTAATTGTATTCTCTATTAATGGTCTTGATCACTTACTCACCATGGCTGTTACATTTACATTTTTCATTACTAACACAGCAGCAGTATAAGGTTTTGCATTCACTATAAAACCACTGAACCTGTCAGAGTGCAAAACAATATTTTGGATTTCCAATAGCATTATTTCCTCTTAGGTGTTAACATACCTTTAGGAGGAAAAAGAGATGTAGTACAAAAATCTGACATTTAAAAGTGAAAAGAAACATTTGATGTGATGTCCAGTCTCGCCTTTATTCTCTCTGATGGGTCGGATCTGATCCTTTGGATCTGTCTCTGCCTTTAACAAAGCTCAAAGCCTTCAACAAGCTTGTGGGCACTCTCCTTATCCCAGAATGCACCTTGACATTACATCCTTTCTCGTTTGCCGCTCATGAAGACCATAGCTTTTTCAACAGCTCTGGGATAAGTACTTTATTCATTACAAATGTAATTGGTTAGTTAAAACAATTCTTTATATCTTTTATTAATACTTAAAAATCTCTTCCTGTTTAAAGCCTGTTTTATTTAGAGGGCTTCTTTTCCTACCCTTTTCTCAACCTTTCCTAATTAATCTCTTCTAATTAACCCTTAACAAGTTCACCCTTTCCTTTAAAGTTAAAACTCAGTCTTTTACCCTTTGTAGTGTATCCGCTGTCTCAGATGACACTTAATTATAAAAAAATGCTATTGTTCTTTGAAGTGCAGTGTTGTTTTAATAGCTACTTAACATCTGTTTAAGTTAGAGGGCATTTTGTTTGTTTATACTTCTATTTCTTTGTTTTCTGTGTTTTTCTTCTCAATATGTCACAGAAACAAGATAATAGGCCATTAGGTTTTAAAAAATTTGTGGATTGCAGAAAAAAGATGCCCCTCAGTGATACACACACACTCTGTGTGTATTGTTTACGGCAGTTGCACTTTCAAGAGGCATGCTCTTTTACAAATGTAAAAGAGAACTATATGCTATGACTAAACTATATGTTGTACTGAGCTTCAAAAATGTAACCACAGTGCACACTGATGGAAGAAAGCTGATAAAGTAAAGCATGTTATGACTGTTTGATCTCAGGGCTCGGAAACGGGATGTCTGGATGAGGGAATTCTTTCTGTTGTCTTAGGACAAGAGTTAATTACTAGATTTTATATCTATATATATATATATATATATATATATATATATATATATATATAATGTCTTTTATGGCTGTGACTTCCTGCAGGTGCACATTACAAAAATAAATGGAATATTTTGAGTTTCTGTTGGCCTGGCAAGCTAAATCAGAACTATTAAGAATGATGTAATCTATAATGAGTCAGCAGTGATGTATTATCAATTTGACTTTCTCAGAGAGAGAGAATTTGAGCATTTTGCATTTGTCTTCAGAACTGACAACATCACCAGCACTCTGCCTTTGCTCTGTATGTAAGTTATTTAGAGCATTGTTTCTCTTAGAAATAGATAGAAAGTAGTAAGCTTAGACTAGCTGTTTTCTATATTTATGTCAGACTATTATTCAGTATTATTTTAATCATTTTCCTTTGTCTGAACTCTTGACTAGCACTGTGTTGAATTGAGATTTGTCTTGTGTTTTTATTTATTATTAAAGGTTTTAAACCTTCCAACTGTGGCTGTTTTGTGTGGAGATAATTTAAGCTCTAGAGTACATTGCATGTATATAGTGATACTGTCCAAGCCACTCCAGTAAGCCTTGCTGCTCATCATACTTGCTAATTGGATAATAATAATAATATTGCACAGTAAAATTGGACACCCTTTGGTAAGGGCCTTATTAGTAGCTAATATTAGTGGCTGGTGGCAGTGATTTCTACCTTGTAGCCTGGGAAGAGAAGGGAGCATAGCTGGAGAATCTGTGCCAGCCTTCCCCAGGAGTGTCTGTGTGTTTGTATATAACGTGTGTGTGTGTGTCAGCTAACTGGGCAGGGACACAAACCACTGGTTGGACAGAGAGGGTGGTGTAGGTTTTAGCTTGACCACTAGGCTGAAACCTGTGCCCTATAGCTGTGCCAGTGGGGAGTCTTATTGGGGATCTGGAGAGAAAGGGAGAAACCAGCCCCAGACTGACTGTGATCTCTGTGTGCTCTTAAGGGAAATTGTACTTTACTGTGTGTGTACTTGTTATCCTTCCCAGTGTGCATGCCCCTCACTGGTGCTAGTGGTGAGGATTGTGGCTTCTTGATTACGGGGCCAGTACATGGGCATCACAGTCAGAACCAAGGGGGGAAATTACTAAAGATATCTTCTCCTGCTCCTTTTTTCTTGGAGTAGACTCAGACCAGATCTGAAAAGGAGCCGAATCAGTCAAGACTTGCCACTCTGAGCCTTTCAGTTCCAGTGGAGTTCTCAATATGGAGCCGATCCCCTGCTTTGGATCCAGTTTCTCCTCGGCTCCATTCTCCAACTTTGGTAAAGCTTCAACCTCTTGAAGCTCTCCGATCTTGTAGCCCAGGCGGGTATGACCCTAACGCTGATTAGCATTCTGCCATCACCCAGAATGATACTGCAGTACAAGGACAAACTGATTGACTTCAATAATTGGCTAAGCTTCTGGTGTCATTCTAAGGGGATCCAGTATCTGCCTGCTTGGGATGATGTGGTCGACAGACCACGATGCTTTGCCAGAGATGGCCTGCACCTGTCGCCCCTGGGATTCCGGATACTGGCTAAGGCTCTTGCCGCCCCTATAGTGCCTTTTTTAGGCAAGGTTCAAATGACAAATTCACCACCATAACAGGAACAGGCAACAAAAACTGAGGGTAATGCTACTCAATGCTAGAAGTCTAAATCTCAAAATGCACTCACTCGAGACACTCCTTAAAATGGAGAACATCGATGTCTGTGCAGAGACTGAGACCTGGTTCAAGGCTGCAGAGAGCACCCCTGCATTACCAGGCTATAACTCATACCACACTTTTCGGCCATGTAACCTGGACCAGAACACCAAAGGTGGAGGTGTGTCCATATGCATTAAGGATATCCACACATCCAGGCTAGTTGCTCAGCATAATGCTTCCGAGGTTATCTTCATCCAGTTTTGCTAATTGGATAATAATAATAATATTGCACAGTAAAATTGGACACCCTTTGGTAAGGGCCTTATTAGTAGCTAATATTAGTGGCTGGTGGCAGTGATTTCTACCTTGTAGCCTGGGAAGAGAAGGGGGCATAGCTGGAGAATCTGTGCCAGCCTTCCCCAGGAGTGTCTGTGTGTTTGTATATAACGTGTGTGTGTGTGTCAGCTAACTGGGCAGGGACACAAACCACTGGTTGGACAGAGAGGGTGGTGTAGGTTTTAGCTTGACCACTAGGCTGAGACCTGTGCCCTATAGCTGTGCCAGTGGGGAGTCTTATTGGGGATGTGGAGAGAAAGGGAGAAACCAGCCCCAGACTGACTGTGATCTCTGTGTGCTCTTAAGGGAAATTGTACTTTACTGTGTGTGTACTTGTTATCCTTCCCAGTGTGCATGCCCCTCACTGGTGCTAGTGGTGAGGATTGTGGCTTCTTGATTACGGGGCCAGTACATGGGCATCACAGTCAGAACCAAGGGGGAAAATTACTAAAGATATCTTCTCCTGCTCCTTTTTTCTTGGAGTAGACTCAGACCAGATCTGAAAAGGAGCCGAATCAGTCAAGACTTGCCACTCTGAGCCTTTCAGTTCCAGTGGAGTTCTCAATATGGAGCCGATCCCCTGCTTTGGATCCAGTTTCTCCTCGGCTCCATTCTCCAACTTTGGTAAAGCTTCAACCTCTTGAAGCTCTCCGATCTTGTAGCCCAGGCGGGTATGACCCTAACGCTGATTAGCATTCTGCCATCACCCAGAATGATACTGCAGTACAAGGACAAACTGATTGACTTCAATAATTGGCTAAGCTTCTGGTGTCATTCTAAGGGGATCCAGTATCTGCCTGCTTGGGATGATGTGGTCGACAGACCACGATGCTTTGCCAGAGATGGCCTGCACCTGTCGCCCCTGGGATTCCGGATACTGGCTAAGGCTCTTGCCGCCCCTATAGTGCCTTTTTTAGGCAAGGTTCAAATGACAAATTCACCACCATAACAGGAACAGGCAACAAAAACTGAGGGTAATGCTACTCAATGCTAGAAGTCTAAATCTCAAAATGCACTCACTCGAGACACTCCTTAAAATGGAGAACATCGATGTCTGTGCAGAGACTTAGACCTGGTTCAAGGCTGCAGAGAGCACCCCTGCATTACCAGGCTATAACTCATACCACACTTTTCGGCCATGTAACCTGGACCAGAACACCAAAGGTGGAGGTGTGTCCATATGCATTAAGGATATCCACACATCCAGGCTAGTTGCTCAGCATAATGCTTCCGAGGTTATCCAAGTGTAACTAACTCTGGGCAAAACTGCAATCCAAATTGTAGCTTGCTACAGATCCCCCACCATGCCCCAAGATTCCCACTCCTCTTTCCTTGATGTACTGGAAAGTATTAGGGTTCAACCAAACACCTTAATAATGGGCGATTTCAACTACCCCAACATTAACTGGGAAAACTACTCTTGTACCAACTCCTTTACACAACGCTTTCTGGAATTCGCAAACTCCAATACCATGGATCAACTTATCCACACCCCCACCAGGGGCAACAGTATCCTAGACCTAGTCATTACCAACATGAGTGACCGGTGTTCCACACCTGAAGTCAACTACTCGTTGGTCCGATCCAACCATAAGCTAATCACCCTTGATATCCACATCCCGCCCCCACCCCCCATTAAGGAAACCACAGTAAACATTTTCTCCAAAGCCAACTTCATGCTTCTTAAGACAGAAGTGGTGAACTTCATGACACCCATGCAAATGGACAATACGGTTAGGACTGCTGAATCCTACACAGATGCACTCTATAAGCACTTACACGAGTGCATGGATCGTGTTATCCCAAACAGAACCAAGACGCTGTCCTCCAAAAAAAGGAAGCTAATCTGGTGGTCCCCTGCCATAAACAAACTGTACAACAGAAGGAAGAAACTGTTGCAAAAGAGAGTAAAATCCCATGAGTGGAGGAGCGCCCTGGTCAGCCTCAGTAAGAAGTTCAGATCCCTTATAAGATCCTCCAAAGCTAGCTATGAAAACAAAATCACCACTGATTCTAAGGATAACCATAAAGCATTCTATAGCTATGTCAAGAATCTCAATAGCAACACCCAGATCTGCTCTGAGTTACAGCACAACAGCACGAAAAGTAGAGAACCAACTGATATTGCCAACATCCTAGCAGATAGGTTCAGTGCTAACTTTACCCCCCACCCCACCCCCTAAAGGGCCTATATCTATACAGGAAGACTCCAGAGTCCCTGTAATCACAACTACGCAGGTAAAAGCTGCACTCTGTAAAGCCAAAAACACAGCATCCATGGGACCGGACAACATCCCAGGCTGCATTTTACACGAACTTCAGAACGAACTGGCTCCCCACCTAAACACCATGTTCAATCATAGCCTCACATCAGGCTTTGTGCCCACTGAATGGTGTACAGCAACAATAATCCCACTCCACAAAGGGGGGAGCCACCACTGATCCTGGGAACTATAGCCCTATTAGCCTGACCAGCCTGGTCTGCAAGGCAGTGGAAGGTATCATCATGGAACTCATAAACAAAGACATTGGTAACCTCTAAACTCTGGATCCCACCCAGTTCAGGTTTGGGAAAGGCAGATCATGCCTCCTGAACATGATCGACTTCTTTGAGGCAGGCAGTCACCAAAGCCGTAGATGAGGGTAAGGTGGTTCACACAGCCTATCTTGACCTTGCCAAGGCCTTCAACACTATCCCCCATTCAGGAATTATAGCTAAACTCACTAAACTAGGTATAAATCCCTGCGTCACAAGATGGGTTGCCAACTGACTCACTAACAGAACCCACACTGTAAAAGTTGCACACTCCAAATCTCACCTCAAACCAGTGACAAGTGGAGTACCACAGGGTTCAGTCCTGGGACCTCTCCTGTTAGCCTGTACTTCAGAGAAGTAGATACCAAACACAGAAGGCCTCTGGCTAATGAAGTTCGCAGATGACTGCAAACTAGGAACCATAGTTGAATCCCCAAATGATGTGGAAATCCTACAGAAGGGCCTCGCTGAGACAGATGCCTGGTGTCAGAACCATGGCCTCAAGCTCAATGCCAAAAAGTGCATTGTCATCCCCTTTGGTAAAAACTCTGTACCCATGAACTACTACATAGACAGCAGTCTACTTAACACTGAATGTGTGATGAGACGTTGGGACCCAGGTGGAGAGTAGACTGTCCTTTGATAGTCACATCACCACAGTAGTCAGGAAGTCCTTCTACATGGCACACCTCATCATAAAAGGGTTCTCATCCAGGAAAAAAAAGGTCATTGTTCCCCTCTACTCAACACTCATTAGACCCATTATGGAGTACAACTCCCCTTTTGGAATGTACCTCACAAGACATCTGCAGTAGCTGGAAAGGCCACAGAAGTACCTCACAAAGAGGATTACTGGCCTCAAACAGATGCCCTACACTGACCGTCTCAAAAAACTCCAGCTTTACTCCATAGCATATCGCCTACTCCGACGTGATCTCTGCCTAACATATAAAGCTATGTCAAACCCAGAGCTGTTGGACATGCTACACCTAAAGAAATCCCATTCCCTCCAAGCTACATGCTCTAGGGACCTGAGCCTTGTCACCACAATAAACCGGACATGCTGGAGGGATAGATTCCTGTCCCAGAGACTTCCCATACTCTGGAACAGGCTACCCATCTATGTCAATCAAAGTTCTTCATTAGCACTCTTCATGAAAAATCTTGATGAGTGGATGGGAAATAGGAAATACACCCCGGGGATCACTTTTGTGGTTCTGCTCGACAGTGGCGCAGGGAAATAACTTTCTTGGGTGGCATAAGCCAGGGAACCTTGTTGGCTAGGCTTACATAGGCCCTCGGGCCGATAGTCTAGTACCTACCTATGAACCTGGTCAACCAGGAGCCTCTCCGATGGAGATGTGGAATCGGGTTGTGCAGAGACTCCTGACGTCTCTGACCTTGGCTAAGATTTTATTGGATCTCAACCCAAAGGTATCGAATCCAACAACTTCCTAATCCTCTGCGTCTGTTCCTCCTCTGATCCGACCTCGTGCTTCAGAGCAGGAAAATTCTGAGGTTCGGCTTGTGTCAGGGTCGGATCCAAAGCCCAAAGGCTCTTCGGATCCAACATCAGCTCTGAGTTCCTCCTCTCTTTTGGAGCAGGAGGAATCTAGGAGCCGATACTCCCTCGCCGGTGCTGGGGAGCAGGATTAGATCAGACATTTGTCGGATCTGAAACTTCCTGTCCGGGTTTCGATGCAGGTGAGTTCAGCTCCTACCTCAGTTTTTGGTCAGCTGTCTTCTGCTCCGGGGGTTCCATTGGCTCTGACTTCTTTTTCCTCTGATCCAGGAATGTCTTCGGACCGGGGGAGGGGGGCCTTTGAAAATTTGAGGCGAGTACTTTCTCCATAGACACAAACACAGGCTACTCAGGAACTTCCTCCCTTTTCTCAGCTGGTGCCTTTGTCTGCTCACATTACCCATCCGCAGGGACACAGAGACTCAAGGCCTCTGGATATCCCGCAAGGGACTTCCCCTTCTTCCAACACTTTTCCAGATTACCCCTTTGAGGAAGTCCCTTGGAAGAGAAGTTTCAAGAGGAAACACCTGGACTCACCAGAGGAGTCAGTCACTTCAGACACTGACCTCAGTGAAGCAGAAGGGTCCCCCTGGTCACCTCCTGAAGATGTCTCCTGTGGAGACATCCCAGAAATCTTAAAACACAGAGGTGATTGGCAGTCCAGCTCCCCTTCGGGTGATGAGTTAGTCTACCTGAAAGCTTTTGGTTCTCCCCTTCCACCTCTTGGGTGACTCTGCTTTCTGATGAGCTTATTGATTTAATGTCTTGGAAGTCATGGGAAACCCCAGATACCATAGAGCCCACTCCTAGGAGGCCAAATAAGTACATTGCTTCTCCAAAGGACAAAACTTTTCTATCCAGAGATGTAGCCGTAGATGCTATGGTTGTGGCGGTGAACTCTCTCTCAGACACTTGTTCCTCTATCCATCTTCCTAATAAAGATTCTAGAACCAGGGATAGATATGATGTTTTCTCTTCAGCAAACTTTGCTCTTTGGTCATTGAACTACCTATGCCATTTCAGAAGACTGTAGAGGAATCTCTTAAAAGAACTATCAGATACCCTCCAAAGAGTTGTAGCATCTGAGGCCACAGATAAGGTAGCCTCACAGCTCGCTACCCTAAACTCTGCAACAAACTCGTCCATGAGGCTAATTTCTTATCCAGTGGATGGAGCAAGTAGGGCAGCAGCAGGTTCAGGTATTTCTCTTAGGACGCAGGCCTGGATGCCACTTTGCGATTTTGTGGAGCCCTTCAAGTCTTCCTTCATTAATGCCCAGTTTGATGGTTCTTCTTTGTTTGGGCCCAAAGTAAAAGAAATGCTCACCAGGTGTGAACAAGAGGGCAATACTTTATCTGTCATTGGAGTAAGGTTTTCCACTCCTAGTAGACCCTTTCCCAAAGGACAGATAGTTGAAAGATGTGGTTCAGGAAATCTCAAAGGTCTTTCCCAGACACACAGGGTGAAAGTTCCCCAGAGGCATGGGGGGGGGGGCACAACAATGGAAGATGTCATCTATGTGGCAGAGGAGTCCCACAAAACCAGGGCTCTAGAGACACTTTCTTTGGAAGGCCCTTTCAGCGCTCTTGAAAGGAGGCCCGATTGTCCACCTCTGGAGGCAGTCGGGGGTTGATTATCTCTGCACCTTCAAGCCTGACTAGACAACATAAACAAAAAATGGGTGCAAAGAATAATATCCAGTGGTTACATTATGCTTTTTTTCCCTTCCAGTTCCTGAAAACACAAGAGTTTCAGACATTCCACCCATTCAAGTGGAACAAGCAACCTTAGAAGTCTCAAAGCTGCTAAATAAAGAGTCATCTGACAAGTCCCCACAAACCAGAGAGGATCTGGAACTTACTCAAGATTTTTTTTTTAGTTCCAAAGAAAAAGGGGTTACTAGAGACCAATCTTGGGTCTCAGCAAATTAAACAAATCAGTAAAGAAGAGCAGGTTCTGGATGGATGGTTACACTGCAGTTGATACTTCTATTTCTGGAAAAAGACAATTGGATGTGCTCTTTAGACTCCAAGATGTGTACTTACGAGCGTAAAAGTAGACAGACAGTCAAGGAGGCATTTGCGCTTGTGGCTAGGGGCCAGTCATCAGTTTTGAGCTCTGTCGTTTGGTCTCACTACAGCCCCCAGAGTGTTCACCAAATGCATGGCAGTAGTGGCAGCTCACCTGAGACGAGAAGGATTCTGGGTGTTTCCATATCTAGAGGACTGGCTCATAACCTCCCCGACCAGGCATCTTCTACTACAGACCAGAGAGACTACATTACAAACCTGTTCAAGTCTAGATATTATGATAAACTACGCAAAGTCTGCTTTAAAACCCTGTCAGAAATTGAATTTTGTAGAGCACAGTTAGACACACAAAGGTTGATAGCAAGTCTTACCCCAGAAAGGATACAAACTTTACAACGTTAGGTAAAGAATTTAATAAGGAAGAAACGAGCACCTGCCAAACTGGTACTTCAAGTACTTCACATGATGGTAGCTTCAGTTCTGGTAGCATTAGCATGCCTTCACATGAGGTTACTTCAGTGGCTGCTGTCGACACAATGGTCTCTCTTAGAACTTCTAATGTCTCACAAAATTTTGATAACCAATTCTTGCAAATGACCTTTTATGGCGGATTCAATCACCTCAGGTAACTCAAGGGCGTCCCTTTATACTTCCCCAACCCCGAGCCACGGTGACCACAGAAGCTTCCCAGATTAGGGGGGGGGGGGGCATTATCTGGGACAGACAGTCCAAGGCCCATCTTTACATAAATGTCCTACAGATGACAGAGGTGCTTTTAGCATTGCAAGCCCTTCAAGACTCTCTCCCTCTAGGGACAATAGCAGCCCAGTCAGACAACACATCTGTAGTCGATCACATAAACAACAAGGAGAAACCAGATCTTACCCCCTTTGTCAGGAAGCCCTAAGTGTGTGGCAATGGGCATTTTCTTCCAATCACTTTCTAATTGCAGCACACATACTGGGGAAATCCAATGTGATAGCAGGCAGGTTGAGCAGAGCTATTCTAATGTCTACCAAGTGGTTCCTCAAGCAGGAAATTGCAGAAGCGATGTTCCGAAAATGGGGCCAGCCTTGCTGCAATCTGTTTGTCTCACCCATGAATGCAAAATGCAGCAACTACTTTGCTCTAATCTCCCCATTGGGGGAGACCCCGAGGGATGCACTTGTACACGACTAGCCACTGGGATTCCGATATGCTTGCCCACTAACACTCCTGATTCTCAAGGTAATAACAAAAAGCAAGTTTGTTGAAGACAACCTAATTCTACCTGCCCTGACAAATTTGGTTCCCCTTCATTTGGTCTGATCTTCGGGATGAACCATGCATACTTGTCACAGTTCCGGATCTTTTGACACATGCTTCAGGAATGGTTCATCCCAATCTACACAACCTCAAACTGACAGCTTGGCTGCTCCAATTCCATTAATAGCTAGGTATCCTTCTCTCTCATCACCAGTAAGACATATCTTAATCTCTTCCCACAAAGCTTCCACAAGGAAACTTTATAAAGCAAAATGGAAGAAATTTGTGATTTGGGCAAACTCAAAACATGTTGAACCTTTTATTGCTCCTCTACATTTCATTTTAGATTTTCTAGCTAAGCTTTTCATTGAAGGAGCTGTTGCGGCTGCTATCAGGGTTCATTTAGCAGTGATTTCAAACTCTCATTTAGGAGATAGTGGTCCTTCTATTATGTCTAACAAACTCTGTAAAGCTTTTCTTAAAGGGACAACTTTATTGAGGCCTCTATAGAAAGATCCATCTCCCCCTTGGGACTTAAACTTTAATTCTGTCTCTTTATTCTGTCTCGTATAATCTACCCCACTTTTGAATCAGCAGCCAGTTGTGAATTAAAGTTTTATCTTGGAAAAGAGTTTCAGAGCTACAAGCACTATCTGTCAAACCACCATATTTGGTATTTCAGGACAGGGTCTCATTACGAACTAATCCTTCCTTTTTGCCAAAAGTTGTTTTGGAACATAATCTTAATCAATCCATTGAATTGCCAGTTTTTTTTTCTAAAATTTGAAAATAAGGTGTAATATGTGTTACATTTGCTTGATGTTCATAGACAGTTATGCTTTTACTTGAACAGAACTGTAGATTTCAGAATGTCTGACCAGCTCTTTGTCTCCTTTTCTGATACAAGGAAGGGATTGCCAGTATCCAAAGTAACCTTATCTAAAGGTCTTTCAGAGTATATAACCTTTATTTACAAATCCCAGAACAAGCAGCTTCCATAACAAGTTACAGTCCACTCAACTAGAGCAATTTCTACTTCCTCAGCTTTCTTATCGAGAAATATCTTATCGAGCATATGTGCTGCAGCCATATGGGCAAACCCTCATACCTTTATTACACATTGCAAAGTAGACTTGGCCTCCTTTGGATCTATGGTTCTGAGGAATATTTTTCCATGAGCAACCCAAGATTTAGGTAGCTAGGGACGCTGTCCCATCAGTGAAAATAAAGGCAAGATTGGACAATATCACATAAAGAAGTTATGTACTCACCATAACGTTCTGTGTGTGTGGTCCATCTCCAACTTTAATCTCACAACTCACCCACCTTCCCCCTACCTGTGCTAGACTGGGTTATACTAATTAGACTATTATTGACTCCATGACTTCAGCAATGGTTTCTTCTTATCTGCTTATCTGAATAAGGCTCTAACATCCTCTTTTCTCAAGAATATATGTTTTTTCTAATGGGCGAACAAGATATGAAGTATTGGTGAGGTGCATTTTGGGATAGGGAGAGTGCCCACAAGCTTATTGAAGGTTTTGAACTTTGGTAAAGGCCGAGACGATCTGAAGGATCGAATCCAACCCATCAGTGAGAATAAAGTGAAGATGGCAACATACATAGAACATTATGGTGAGTACATAACTTTTTTTTTTATCAACAGTGTTGCAAGATATGTAGCATTGTCTTTGAATGATTGAAAACTTGAGAATTACTTTCTCGATCTCAAATTCTTGAAAGATGCTCATCACATGCATGGTAATAGGGCAGTTCTCAGCAAATATTTTTGCAGGGGTCAAGCCCCCCAAACTTATATATAGCATCTTCACAGTTGTACAACACTGAGGAAGGGAGACTCCCTTATTTGAGTTCTTTATTTGAATCCAGCTTAACCTAGTTATCCAATAAAATTCATATATCTGCAAAATGTTATGGTTTACCAAACTCTCCACATCCATCTTAAGTAATTGGTACGTATGAGTTCTCCAGAAATATTTATTTCCACAAGATGTAAACTTGATGGTGGCAAAACTGGCTTTACGATCTTTTAAAGTTGTAGAAACTGCAGAGCTCAAATACCTCTTCTGGAAGATATTTTTCCTAGTGCCTACTATATCAGATAAAGAAATTTCTGAGTTAAAAGCCTTCCTGTGTACACCCCTTTACTTGCTTTCAAGAATGAAAAAAAAAATTAGTCAAGATCTAAAACTTCTTTCATGTTCATAGTGGTGTCAGGAGTGTTTTTCAGCTAGTCTGTTCAGTTGACAAATTCTTATGAAGATTACTAAAATGAAATACGATATTGTTTACATCAGTTAGATGTTGGCAGACAACTTGAATATTATATTAGAACAACAACAAAAAAATCAGAAAGTCTGATAAAATATTTATTTCGCTCAAGATGAAGAAAGAAGAAGGTCTGTCATTTAATAAGCAAATATTATCAAAGTGGTTGGCTTGTTGCACTGTCGTTTGAGCCTTCATCCCACCAGAAGAGCAACATTATCAGCAGCATATTTCAGAAGTGTTTCAGCTCAAGATATTTTAGAAGATGCCATGTGGCCTGCAGTTCACACCTTCATGAAGTACTACAAGTTGGATGTACAGTTTAGAGGAAGGGATGGTTTGGCATTACTGTGGTACAGGGCATCAATGTATTATTTGTTTGCATTTCTTTATCAGGAAAGTCCAACTGGAAATTAAAACCCCCTTTTCAAAGGAGGCCCAGGAGGAAAGCTCCATGGTTATATATACATAGTAATTATAACAACATATAAAACATCTATTAAAGTAAAAGCATTTATAAGATTATAACAGAGACAGCAAGAGTTCAGCAGCAAATTAATTGCTGTTTGTAATTCTCATGCATTAAAGTGAATGTTTTATAAAAATTACACAAAGACAGTTTTGGAGGTAACACAACACTTCCATTAAAGTGAATCTTTGATGCAAAATTAATACAAAGACATTTTTAGTAGTTGCGCTGTACAGTATACATAGTTTAAAGGAAATTGTTATACAGAAACAATATTGGAGGTAGTTACGCACTCAGGTACTGAGGGGCTAATGATTGTAGGGTTCCCAAGTTGGGATAATACAGGTGTGAA
This sequence comes from Protopterus annectens, assembly GCF_019279795.1. Classification (NCBI taxonomy): domain Eukaryota; kingdom Metazoa; phylum Chordata; order Ceratodontiformes; family Protopteridae; genus Protopterus; species Protopterus annectens. Next base: position 1,576,806,964 of record NC_056739.1, on the reverse strand, counting down.
AGAAACGAAGAGAGTGAATATGTTGCTATGTAGTTGGAAGGAGAGCCTTGGAAAGAGCATAGAGAGGAAGATTAGTGAGAGACAAGACAGAGCTGAAGTTCTGTGAGTGATGAGTTAGTGAGAAATGTATAGTAGAAAATATGCAGGGGGAAGTATGTGGTGACCTGAGAAATGTGTGTTTGGTATGAGAAGTAGACCAGGACCTTGAGAACAGCAGATATTTTTTAGGGAAACATTCTGATGAGTTTAGAACAAGGGAGTCTGCACAAGAGATGTGCTGTAGTTGGTGGTAGCAGTATGCTGTTGTGTTGGGTGAGATGGAAAGAGAAGGACGAGGAAGAGAAGCTACTTAGGTGGTTCAGAGCAGTGACATTGCCATGTTTCAATAAGGAAGAAGTTTGCATTCTTTCTGAAGGTTTTTGCTGCATTTATTTGGTAGAGATATTAGGAGGGAGTTCCATTGTTTTTCCAAATGACAAGCATATTGTGAGTCCCCATAACAGTTGTGCAAGGGAGTCACATTTGCTGGAGACTTTTCAGATGAATGGAAAGTACGAGAAGGGATATACCAGTGCAGTAGACTGCTGAGTGAGGGACATGCTTGTGGATTGCGGAGAATTTTTTATGCTATTTTTAACTGGTTGACTTTGAAGCAGTTGGGGAAGTTGTGACAGTTTAACAAATCGAGAGATACACAGCGGTGTGTTCTGTTAGGGAGGCTGGTGGCAAACATTGCAATTTTGTTGTATGATTGCTTAAATGCATGAATTGTTTTGATGGTAGAGTTGTAAAGATTGTTGAAGTGTATATCAGTGGAGAGAACAGGTAGGCAGCAGCAATGACTTTCTATGCTTGATCAGACATTTTCTTTTGGCTGAGTAGAGTGTACTTAATGGATTACTTGGTGAATGTGTAAATCAAATTTTAGATGTTCAGCAATAGTGATTCCAAGTAATTTAGTGTGGTAGACTAGTTCAGTTACTGTACCATCAGGTGATTGACAGTATTGATACGAATTTCAGTGCAAAGAGCATAATTTTTTTTTAGGGATTTAGGACTTGATTAGATTTTAAAATCAGGTTTCCACAAATGTCGAGGAATGTTGAGTGACTTTATGAAGTGCTGAGCTAGAGGGAGCTGGACAAATGATACTGGAGTAATCTGCATACTGGATTACATTAGAGTTGGTTAGTGCAGTGGACAGATTGTGGATGAATATTTTGGAGAGAATTGGGCCAAGTACAGGTCCTTGGGGACAAAAACTGTGATGGTCAGGAATGGAACAAGGCCCATAGCCATTTTATACTCGAGTTCTATGGTGAGGGCAAGTTTTGAACCACATGATGGCTGTGCTTGATATGAATGAGAAGGGCGTGTGAGACAATATTAGAGGTTTAAATAAGCTGAGGAATAATAAAGAGACTAGGAGATTTCTGATCCTAAGAGTATTTAATAGTGTTGAGAAGTGAGAGGAATGCTGTGTTGGTGCTGTCAGATGACCATGAGCCATGCTGATATGATGAGCAGAGATTGTAGTAGAGGAGGAAAGCTATTAGCTGTGAGGGAATACATTTCTCTAAGAATTTTGAGGGGTGATAGAATAGCTGTGGTTCTGAAATTAGAAGTATTAGAGGACGAGCCACATTTATTTAGTGGGAGGATGAAGGTTTTTTTTTTCCAAATGGAAGGGAAGTATGCTTACTGGATTGATCTAATTAAGACAGAGATATAGAGTAAGGTTTCAGCTGCTAGCCTTAGGTGTTCTGTGACGAGGTTATCTGTCACAGTGGTGGTGGCAGTGATGACAGTTTTTTTACTGCTTTATGGGTTTGGTTGGGACTGGTTTGAAGTCCAAAATATTAAAATATTTTTAGTATGACATGGGAGCTGGAGCTGGGTCTGCACTACAGTTACAGTTTGAGAGAGAGAGAGAGGTACTACTGTTGTTGAAGTATGTGTTAAGGGAACAAGCTACATTAAAGTCAGATGATTCAGCAAGCAAAGAGTTAGGTTGTGAGGGTTTGCCTCGGTTTAAAAGTTTAGAAGCGGTAGACCAGAACAGTTTTAGATTATTTGGTGTTGTGTTTCTTTTGGGAGAGGAAATAGTTATTTGCCTGAATTTATTTGGGCCTTGGCTGTATTATGAAGGTGATTGCAAGGGTGGTAGTTCATGATCTTTTTTAAACACCTTTATTAAATTATCACTTTAAGACATGGACATAAATGCATACATACATACATTACCAGAAAAGCAAGCCACAATAAATTTTTTTCATGCATTATACATTGCATATATGTTTCTTTTCTATATAACAATATTCGTACACTCCATTACATATATTGTGAAAGTCCTGTCTTCTCATAAACCTCACTCCTTCTCCTGAGCATTATTCTGCATATATTGTTCCCACAAATTCCATTTGTTTCTATGTAATTTGCTCCTTACTCTTCATCTCACTTCCAATTATTTTATCTGCTTAACAATACTCAGTACTTCAGCTGCAGTTGGTTTTGGTTTTGATTTCCATTTTCTAGTGATTACATTTTTGACATCCAACAGTATTAAACTTATCTGGGCAGTTTAGATCATGTGTCCCCACTCAAATGAATCTCTTCCTTAGTTAAAAGTAGTTTGCTCCCAGTATTTTTGACAGACTACTCTGTAGTGTAGTTTTAAAATCTACCAACTAATCACTCTCCCAAAAAACATGCTCCTAGTTACCTCTTTCTTTCCAATCACACCTCCGGCATTTTCTTCCATTGTTTCTTTGTAAATTGTTTTTCTAGTCTTTCTTTGCAATCTTTTCTCTCCTTGTCTGATTGATTCTTATAGATATCATGCAGCATTTTATATGCCTTATGAATTATCTCTTTTTTTAACATCAACTTCTATTCTAGACTCTACAAAAACTCTAAAAGAACTGGTCTTTCCCTTAGAACTCTCATATCCCTTTCTCTTTCCCCATAATCTAATATCAGTCCCTGGTAGGGAGGCAGTCTCTAACCTACAGTGCAGACATCTGCATAGCATCATCCCACTTGATTACCTTTCCCTCTCTAGTTATTTGCTTTTTCTGCAGTATATTCCAGATCCAGCTTGCCTGTTTTCTGTACCCCTACTTGCAGTAATCCCTACTGGCAAAAATCTCCTCTCTCCATTTCCATGTTGTCTTTGTCTTTAGGATACTTTCTGCAACTTTATGAATGTAATACTCTGGTTAGTGTTATATTCTCTAAGGATCTGCATCCAAATTCCCACTCCCTCCTTTTTCTTGAAGACACCCCCCCCACTTCATTATCATCCCTTTCCTCTTTCACCTTCTGCTCATGTTATGTATAAGAGCCTTAACTGCATAGCTCCAAAGTATCCATGTAAATCAGGTAACCCTAAGCCACCCTGTTTTGTGGGGAGGATCAACTTCTCCCACTCAACGTTTGCCCTCTTCCCCTCCCAAATAAATTATTCAACTCTTTATTAATTATTGTATGCAACTTCTCCTTTGATTGATAAAAATATGCCTGACTTGTAGATAAAACTAGTTGATAAAAATATGCCTGACTTGTAGATAAAAAACTAAATGGACTAATGTGTTTTCAAAGCTTGTATCGTATCCATAAACAAGAGCTCCGAGTTTCTCAGTTTTTGTATTATCTTTTTGTTCAATCTCTTCCCACATATCCTTAGGTGCCATAACAGAAACTTTTTTAATCCGTACTCCTACAAAATGCTTTATCTTATCATGTCCCCATAAATATGGGTATTGCTTAACAGATTCTTGTATAGGTGCATAATTTACAGCTAGAGCCTTTGTTTTATCTTCATATCCTGAAAAGACTTGAAACTGCCTCAGAATGTTCCACAGCACTGAGCTGTCTTTTTCTGGATTTATCAGATACAAAATAATATCATCTACAAATAAAGCCCACTTTTCTTGATTACCATACCAGTTGTTTTCTTTGCCAATAGCTCTAAATATAAAGCAAGTAACAGGGTGCCTTGTTTCTTTTTTCAGACAACTAATCAAAAAGGAACCCTACTGCTTTAAATTTTGCCTCCTGTCTTTCCTGTATTCTCCTAATTAATCTTATTATTGTATCAGGAAATGCAAATGTTTACAGTGCCCCTCTCTTAAAATCCCAGTTTACTCTGACGAATGCTTTAGCTGCATCAAAACCCACCAACAAAAGTGGTATTGTCTTACGTTCTGCTTCCCTCTGGATCATCATTGTTCTATTAATGTTGTCAAATGTTTGCCTTCCTTTCACAAAATCACATTGATCCATATCTATCAATTTTGTCAATACTTTTGCCATTCTAGTAGCTAGTGTACATCTGAAAACTTTTTAATCATGGTTTAAAATGTAAGTGAGTCTATATGAAGCTAGGTCTTATGGATCTTTACCATCTTCAGTAATACAGCCACCACAGCTTTATTTTGGGGCTTTCCCTCCTTTTACAACACTGTTAAGCAAAATGTTCCAAATCTTTATTACTTTCTTCCCTCCTATCTTCCAAACCTCTGCAGGAATACCATCTGTTCTTGGAGACTTTCCTGAAGATTGATTATACGTCACCATTTTTAATCTCATCTCCTGTCTTAACTGTTAGTTGTTAAGCCTCATCTACTTCTTAACTTGACATAATTATGTCTTTCATAAATATTTCCATTTTCCTCATTCTTGATTTCCACATTTCTCTGCTTTATACAAGTTTTCATTACATTTCTGAATATCTCTAATACCTCTACAACATCTTTATTCCAGGCTTTCTTACAATATCTGACAATACCACATTAAAAGTATATATAAACGGTCTGGTACAAGTTAATCTCTTCTTTTGCTGGATGGTCAGACTTCTATAGGAATTGGCTGTGGCCTTTGACTTAGAGTTGGAGGTTATTCATTTTCCTGGAGAAAACAAAGTACTAGGAGACCAGTTAAGATGCTGCATACACATGGGACACAAGTTGAACTCAGACTGAAAATGTATTGTATCTTTTTTTCATCAATGTAGGGAGTACCAGAGATATATATTTTTGTTCACAAATTCACTGTAAAATGTTCATAGGTTCATAGGTTCATACTAGGCTATCTGCCCTAGGGCATTTATAAGCCTAGCCAGAGTGTGTTTGACTTTTGCCACCCATTTTAAATTAATTTTGCTATGCCCTTTTTCGAGGTTAGTATACTGTGCCTCTGTCTAACAGTGACACAGAAGTGATACCCGGGGTAAACCTATGATCTCCCATCCACTCATCAAGATTCCTCTTGAAGAGAGTCAATGAGGGACTCTGCCTAACCTGGACTGGGATTTTATTCCAGAGTGAAGGGAGCCTCTGGGTTATGAATCTGTCCCTCCAGCATGTCCTATTTATTTCAGTGCTGAGGTTCAAGTCTCTCGAGCGTGTAGCTCGATGGGATTTGGATTTTCTGAGGTGCAGCATATCCATTAATTCCAGGTTGGACATGGCTTTATACGTCAGACACAGATTGCCTCTGAGCAGGCGGTACGCCACCGAGTAGAGGTGGAGTTTCTTTAACCGGGCAGCATATGGCATCTGTTTGAGCCCTTTGATCCTCTTGGTGAGGTACTTTTGGGGTCTTTCCATTTGCTGCAGGTGTCTGGTAAGGTACATCCCAAAAGGGGCATTGTACTCAATTATGGGTCTGATGAGGGATGAGTAAAGAGGCACGATGACCTCCCCTGATCTAGATGTGAATCCCTTCATGATTAGGTGGGCTATATAAAATGTTTTTCTAACCACTTTGGCCACGTGGTTGTCAAATGAGAGATTGCTATCAACTTGGGTCCCCAGGTCCCTAATTACTTCTTCTGTACTTAATGGATTACCACCTATGTGGTAATTTGTGGGCACTTTGTTTTTGCCAGAGGGGATGACTATACACTTTTTGGCGTTTAGCTTGAGGCCATGGCTCTGGCACCAGTTGTCTGTTTCTATGAGGCCCTTTTGGAGGATGCTTGTGTCGGCTGGAGAGTCGATTATGGCGCCCTGTTTGCAGTCATCTGCGAACTTGGTCAGCCACAGTCCTTCTGTGTTGGCCTGTACCTCCGAAAAATATATACTGAACAAGAGAGGTCCCAGGACTGAGCCTTGTGGGACACCACTTGTAACTGGTTTGGAGTTTGACATGGCTCCAGCAATTCTAATCATGTGGGTTCTGTCCTTGAGCCAGTTTGTATCCCATCTAGTGACATAGGGGTTTATATTTAAGCTGTCATGTTATGTTATGTCATGTCATGTTAAAAAAGGCATTAAAGCACTTTGCCGTGGTAGTGGGAAGGGTGCAGTCTTTATGCCTTTCTTTCTAACTCTACTTGTTCAAATGGTTTTAAATGGTTTGGTAAATGCAAGGGAAGATTCTCTCTTTTTTTTTTTTTTTTTTTTTTTTTTTTTGCAAAGAGAGCTTCTCTTAATTGTGATTGTCACTGACCAAGGCAGCTTTGGTTCTGTCCACTGTTCGAGATTGCAACTCTTTTTCTTATCTTTCATCTCAGAAAGGGCCTTTTGATAAAGCAGGAAAGTTGGGAACTGTCAGACTGTCTGGAGGTTGATATTTTTTTACATAATGGGCATGCCTTCATCTAAGTTAAAGTTTTACTAGGTGCTATGAATCACCAAGAAATCTTTCTCATCCCGGTGAAAGGTACTGAAATTCATTATTTAAGTGCTTAAAATGTAAACACTGTACAGTAATAAAAAATAACCCAGTTGTTAGTTAAATATTCAAGACTTTGTCCAGTCCAGAGTATGTGGAATCATGACACAGTATTACTTGGAGACATATAAAACAGGATTTATTACATGAATTTTCCATTTTAGACAGGTATTTGGAGGCTTCATGATCATACATGCACGCAGCTGAGTACTGTCATGCATCTATCCTTATATACTCTTGCCATGTGCTTACCAACATATTTACAATGCTACATTTTGGGGGTATTCAGAAAGAAGCATAACACCATTGTGCACAGTTAAATAGTGCAGAAAATTTAATGCAATGTAGCCTGATGCCATTTAGATACATATAAGTACGGGCATTGTGCTGTTATACTGGGGACAAGGCTAATTTCACAGCCATATAATGGCAGTAACTGCTGTGCTTGAATAACCACACAATGAAAGATCATTTGACTCAAGGGAAAGAATCTGGCAGGTGGCATGCCTCACATTGTACACATTCACACATGCATTAAATTGCACCATTTCTGTGACATGTGCACTGAGAGCAGCACGTACATATGCACAACAGCAAACTAAGTATTTTCATCATAAAACTTGGGGAGATAATGTAGGCAGAAATGGAAAAGAGCAAGGTGGGGAAAGGCACAGAAGGATAACAGGAAGAGAAGGTAGGTGTATGGAAGGGGAAGAAGGCTTTTTTTTTTTTTGCTACAGGTGGCAATCGTTTATTTTATTTAGAAAGTCAAAGGAGAGGGGTAGCAAGGAAAAGGTACAGGAGGAAAGAGGGCATGAGTAAGGAGGCAGGGGTAGAGAAACAAACATACAGTGTAGGTTAAAATTGAAAAGGGATGTTGTGACTCATGAAAGGTAGCAACAGTATAGAGTTGCTGACTGACAGAGGGTGTTCAACTGGTGTTGAGGGGGATTCGTTTGCAAACAGGGGACAGGGAGTGACACAAAGATAAGGAATGCAATTATGGGGGATCGAGAGGGGTAAGGAGGGCCTGTTTGATAAGCCCAGAGGTGGACCCACTGAGATGTCAGTCATCTCCATGACTGACATCATGAATGGCCACAGACTCTGATGACTCAGTAGATGGATAAAGCTGGCCATGTATTTGTATCAGCCACACAAGAAGGAGATGGTACAGGACACCGTTGTGGGCATCTTGGCCCCCAACAGCTGCTGCACTTTCCATTGGGCGATCCCGGAAGACTACTCTGAAACACTCTCATTTAAATAGTTGTCAACCCCGTCCTTACTTAGAAGTGGTCACAGAGACCACCACCAGGCCCTCCAGGTTGTTTTCCATAGGATGATCATCATTGTGCAGAGGGGCAGGACCAGGGACTGCTGGGGACCCAGCTGCAGGCACGGTGGCTGGTGCAAAGAGCAAAGGCTGACACCTAACTACAGCCGACACCACGATTTATCATATAGAAAAAAAAGTGAAAGAAAAACTCAGTTTTGTTTGTGTTTGTGTCTTTCGGCTTTTCCCGGTTAGGCGTCGCCACAGCGGAACTCCTGTCCGCTAATGTTTGGTAGTGGAATTTTACGTACCGGGTTACCAGCCCTGATGCACAACCTTCAATGAAGGCACGCCCCATTCACGTATGCCTCCACACAGAAGACGCTCTAGCTGTAAATGAAAAAAAAAAAAAAGAGAAAAACAAATATACTAGATTAGTGCATGTATGTTACACATCATTCAAACAGGTCTATATCACATAGTCAGTCTTATAACTTCAAACACGTAATGTTCGAGCTATTATGTTCGAAGTTACAAAACTTCAACTATGGATAAAAAAAAAAAAAAGACAACGGAAAACAAAATAAACTGTTTTATGCAGGGGGGCAAGCCCCCCTGCACCCCTCACATGAGGGGCTGTGCCCCCCCACCCCCTGCTACTTAAATATACCAACTCCGAGATCACACCCCATTGAACAAAATGGAAACCTCCGCTTATGGAGATTTCCATTGAAACGCTCAAACTTTTACAAATTCGAACTTTTAGTCTCAACCATATGAGGTTCAAACTTGTAAAAGTTCTACTACGTGATAGGAACTCCAATCAAACAGTACAGTTCAGGTGTCAATATGCTATACTTATCCAACATCCTAAAGAGACGGTCATGCCTCCTTAGGAAGTCTATCCTGATTGCATGTACCTTCTCAGCTGTTGTAAAACATAAAATAAGTAGTAATCGGTAAAGTCTATAACAGAGAATAAAAGACAATTACAGCTACAGGTGAAAGGCATAATATGTATTGCCAAAAGTTCAAAATACTTTCAATAGTAATGTGCTTCCCTCTCAATAGCATCTTCCTCTCACTGGCAGAGAAGGCCTGGGTGGAACCTCTACAGAACATTGTACTTGTGCTTGCACTGTTTGCCATGTAAGTGATGCTGATGCCATGGTAAATTGGTGCCAGGCATTAAATTAACAGAATAGGACCTCAAACACCCACAGCAAGCACTCCTTATGGTCTTTGTGAAGCAGGTATAGGAATATCTTGCTTTCCTTATTACACCATGCCAGAGCCCTTCTGAAGTCAGTGACGGAAGAGGCAGTATTCATTCTGCAGATCTAAACAGTAGAAAAAATGGTAACTCAATGTGCATGACCACATGTTTTGGACATGCTGTGATGTACATGACAAGTAGCATGGTAGCATGATGCATAGTATCACTAGCATGACTAGAAGGCACTAAGTGTTATAGCATTATAAACACTGTGTTCACCATACTTTCTAAGATGACTGCGCACTGATTAACAATTTAACTTTAGCTGTCCTGGTGTGAAAGAAAAGAAACTGAAAGACAAGAGTCAGGAACTATGTCACTTTTAGTAATTTCAGTTACTGGCTAATAAGTACACTGCCTGGATGCCAGCAAAGAAGAAACTTTTAGAGCCTGAAAGAAAATCAGTTACACAAGTTCAAGAGCATATAATGAATGGGAAGAATCCTGCAACTGTTTAGCAAAATGTAGTTCAAGCTCCAGCTTTGGTGTAAGACATGGCTTCCAGTAATCTGGAGGAAAAAATAAGTCAAATGGGCTCAGAGCTCATTAAAATAAACATAACACTGAAGGAGTATGTTGACTCAAATAAAAAAGCCGGAAAAAGGAAAGAAGCTTTAAACAGGTATTTAAAACTGCAGAAATTAGTAGTCAAAATGAAGAAAAGGCTGGCTGAGTATGAGACTGCTCAAAGAAAGATGTTTCAAAAAATGATAGAATAAGAGGACAGAGCATGTAGGGAAAATATGAGATTTTCTCCTGTGCCAGAAAAACTAGAAGGAACAGACTGTATCAATTTATAAAGGCACAAATAAGCAACTAGACTGGTATTCCATGGCAGGAACTGTTAATTGAAAGGGGACAACATGTGTCTACCCCAAATCTGGCCATGAGAAAGTAGCTAAGACCTGTATTAGTAAAGATGCAAAACTACCAGTAGAAAGAGTTGATCTTGGCAAAACTGTGGAAAATGGGCAAAGTATTAAAAGTTTGAGACAGTAGACTGCTTGTGGAAAATGATTATTCACTGTACACATGAAATAAAAGAAGCAAATTTATTCCAGCAATCAGGGAATGATGAGATGCAGGTATGAGATTCAAGCTGCTGTATCTAGCTGTCCTCTGAATATTTTTTTCCTGGAGGACCCAATTCAGTTTTTGATGCAGAACAAACTAAGGAGTAAATACAAAAGTTTGTTCAACAAAAAGCAAGCCATCAAGCAGAAGGGGACTCTGCTTCTCATTCTTCTGATAGTAAAGCATGCAGAGAGACTTTGCCAGTGAAACCTTTTCCATTGTTTCAAAGGAAAATGCTTGAGAGACAGAGAAAAACACAAGAATTGAGTAGAAGAATTGGAAGTACCTTGGAATTGAACTGGAATCAGGAGTTGGGAAATGGAGGAGAACAGGAAGACCAGCAACATGGAAATTAGTGAATAAATGTGAGACTGCAAAGCATCAGTCACATTTGTGAAATACGACTGTATAAAGAAAAGTGGAAAGAGTGGACTTTTGTTGACTTTGTTAAACTTGTGGGAACTGAAAGGCATTTGCCTCACTTCATGCCATTAATGTTTGGAAGGACACCGAGGAGAGGGGAAGAGGAAGAAAAAAGGTAACTGTAAGTAAAATAGTTTATTTTCTTAACAATATTTCTGTAAAACTTTTCACTATGTAAATTGCATGTTTTATAGTAAGGTATTTTTAGTTCTTATATGTGATAAAGATATTAAAGTAAACAGATGCCTTTTCTGCCTTTAGTTCTTTTTTAGTATTAAGATATGCAGGCATTACAGTGCAAAAAGAGAAAAAAGGCTAGACAAAAGCATGTTTAAGTAAGTAGGCTGTAATGTTGAGGTGTGGGGACATACCTTTCAATTGTACTTGATTTTCAGGGGCGTCCTTGAATTTTACTCAAATTTTAGCTGTGTCCCTCTTTTGGAGAAAAGGTGGTGAATTTCATTTAAGAAATGATAACAATAATCAGAGTTATTGACTAATCTTATTTCAGAAAATGCATATTAATTCACATTCTCTTAATCTGGCCATGTATCGGGTTAATATTACTAATATCGTAAAAGAATCCCCAATTGTCCCTGATTATTTCTGACTTTGCTCCTGATTCTGTTGAGATCTCTCCCTGATTGGTAGAGAGCTATGGTGGGGACAGGGTGCAGAAGTACACATATCATAATATATGTAGAACTGGTATGTTTTCTTTTACTTTTGCATAGGTAACTATTTGGATTAAGACCCCTGGCTTAATCTAATAAGCTTTACATGGAAACAAGTAAATAAGAGAACACTGACTATAATGAAAGTTTTCCTTTAGCATAATTATTTCGTCTTGTCTTTAGAAGCCTACAGCTAAGCACTACATTTTTTTTCTTGTACATTTCCATGGAGATAAGCTGATAATAGGACAATAAAAAAACAAATCAGTGGTTTCTTCAAGTCTAAAAGATAATATTTTCTGAAAGCATGCAAGTTGTTTTTCACATTTGAGAGGAGAATAAAGCTAAAAAAGAACAGATTCCAACCATTGTAAGTAGAAGTACAGGCAGTAACATGCATCTTAGCATGGATAACCTACATTTTAGGTTAGTTAAGGCCTATGTTTGCACTGTCTTTTTAGGACATTTGGTCCTGTTAGGAGGGTTAAACTTCATTAATTGAAGATGTACATAGTTCTATCTGTTTCTTTTGAGTTAACAGGTTATGAACATGCCCTGCGGGTGTGTTTCTTTTTTTTTTCTTTTGAGTTAAGAAGGTATGGGGGTGTTCAAGAGGTGTTTTTTTGAGGGTTTTTATTAAAACAAAAAGTCTTGTAAAATGTGGCAAAGGTTCCAACGTTGATGGTAAGAAAAAATGTATAAAGTCTTACTCTGCCAAACATTAGTGGATGCATGTATCACAAAAGCTGGAAATAGACATTAAAAAAAGCTGTCATATATAATAAATGGGAATAGTGACTTCCTATCATAATGGTGCCACTTTTCATATTATTTTGGAATGTGAATGGTCTCACAGGTTTAGAAAAAAAGGAAAGGATATTTAATTATATTAAGAAATGCAGAGTGAAAATAGCAATGTTACAGGAAATTAATTTGGAAAGAAATGAGCATGGGAATTTGCTAAAGAAAGGATTTCAGGATGGATATTCAGCAGAATGTCAGTGACAAAGGAAAATATGAATACTTATATTGATTGTTAGTGGAGCTCCAGTAGTGATAGAAGAGGAAATGAAGATAATAATGGCAGATTTGTGGTAGCAAGGGATGAGATGTTGGCATGTATTTATATTCCGCCTAGAACTGCTGTTATGGAGCTTAAAAAATTGGAGAAATAATCAGCTTTCAGCAGAGAATATTACTTATAGATGGTGACTGGAATTTGATTTGCAGCAATGAGGATATATCTATGGGTCATAGAGGGGAAAATACAACAAAACAGGGTAGATTTCTGAAGAAATTAATGAAAATATTTGGTATGTAAGATGTGAATCCAGTAGTAGGAACTCATAGAAATTTACATATTATTCCCCAAAGTGCAATAATTGGGCTACATTAGACAAAAATTATATTTCACAGAAAGATGTGAATTTAATTGAAAGCTTTGATACACATCCAATACCTATTTCAGATCATGTGCCAGTAATTACTAAGATAACATTGCATGGTAATTAAGTAAATACGAGACACAGGCAATTCCCCACTTACCTGTTAAAAAAAGAGAAGAATTTAAAGGGGTTGGGAGGGTGGCCTAATAGTTAAGGTATTTGCCTTGCAAGCACAAGGGGCAAGGTTTGAGTCTCATAAGGGATAATTGGCTAGGCTTAAAATGGCTCGCAAGGGCAGTTAGCGTAGTACTAATCTATGAACCTATGAATGAGCAGTGAAAGTTATTCGGGAGTTACTAGGGAAGATAAAAAGTACTTCTGAAGTTATAGCTGCTGAGTGGGATAAAATGAAAGTGGAGTTTAAACATAGGGTAGAAATAAAAGAAAAAGAGATATGGTTAAGAAGTAGCAATAATTATTTACAAGGGCTGACAAAGGTTAAAGTATTATAGAAAAAGGGGAGTCTCACAAAACAAGAAGAGACTCAATTGCAGTGTGCTAACAAAAAAATAAGGGAGTGCCTGGATAATATGCATATGTTTAGAAAGATTGCTGTTAAGCATCAGTTTTTTTTAACATAATTCCAGAGCACAAAAAACTTTTGGCACAATGACTTGGGCAACAGAAGGTAGAAGGGGGGTTTGCCAAACTTAGGGAGTCTATAACAAGAAAAAATAATCAGAGATCCTATAGAGGTACTAGAGATATTTCAGAAATTTTATGAAAATTTTTATAAAGCAGAGAAGTGGAGAAATTAAGAAAAAAGCACAAATGGAAATATTTATTGAAGACTCAAGTATGCCAAGGTTAGAGGTAGATAAGGCTCAACAAGTAACAGTTAAGACAAGAGATGATGAAATAAAAATTGTGATGAATTTCCAATCTGCAGGAAGGTCTCCAGAAATAAGTGGTATTCTGGTGGAAGTTTGGAAGCTAGGAGGGAAGAAAGTGATAAAGATCTGGAAGGTTTTGTTTAACAGTATTTTAAAAGAAGGGGAAACACCAGCATTCTGGAAGAAAAAAAAAGTTATGGTGGCTGTAATATCTAAAGATAGTAGACCCATAAGATCCAAATTCATATAGGCCCATTTCAGTTTTAAACTATGATTATAAAGTTTTAATGTCTGTAGTGGCTAAAAGAATGGAAAACGTGTTCCCAAAATTGATGGATATTATTCAGTGTAGTTTTGTGGAGGGGATTCAAAAATTTAACATTAATAAAACACTGATGATCCAGAGGGAAACAGAATGTAAGAAAATGCCGCTGTTTTTGGCGGGTCTTGATGCAGAAAAAGCAGAGATGTCCTGTTCCCCCCTTGTTATTTGCATTATATTTAAAACCATTAGCAAAGAAAATAAGAGACTCAGAAGTTCAAGGATATAATTGGTATGGTATTCAAGAAGAGCTGGCTTTATTTGCAGATGATATTATTTTGTATGTGTTAGAACCAGAAAAGGACATCTCAGTGTTGTGGAACATTCTGAGACAGTTCTGAGTTTTTTTCAGGATGTAAAATTAATGAAGGTAAAACAAAGGCTGTAGCTGTAAACTATATACCCACACATGAATTGGTTCAGCAGTAGGGGACATGATAAAATTAAATATTTATGAGTATAAGTTACAAGGGGTTTTGTTATGGCAGCTAAGGATGTGCGGGAAGAGATTAAACAAAACATATTACAAAAATTGAGACACTGGAAGTTCTTGCCTATGGATATGGATAGCAACACACAAGGAATAACAGTGTTTTAGTACCTTTAGCTTTATACACAGGTCAGGTATATTTTTATCAACCAGAGGAAAGTTCTGCATAATAATTAATGCAGAGTTGGAGGATTTTATCTGAGAGGGGAAGATGGCAAGTGGGACAAACTGATCCTTACACTAGAACAAGAATATTTAGGATTAACTGATTTAAAGAGATACCTGAGAGCTACACAGTTAAGGCTGTTATACATAACACAAGCAGAAAGCTACAGTTCAAGGTAGAAAGGGATGATGATAAAGCGGTGGGGACGGGGGCGAATCAAGAAATAAGGAAGGAGTGGGATCTTGGTTGCAGATCCTTAAGTCATAGAGAAGATTATATTCATAAAGTAGCAGAAAGTATATTAAAAACTAAGCCAAAACAGGAATAGAGAAAGGAGCTTCTACCAATAGTGATGACTGCAGTTAGGGGTACAGATAATAGGCAAGAGGGGGCTGGAATTTATTGGAGGAAATTGTCAAAGGAACTAAGATATTGGGAACAAATAGTTAAAAGAGGGAAAGGTAGCAGAATGGGAAGAGGCCAAGAAGACATTTGGACTGCAGGCTAAAGATTGCCTTCCCTATTAGAGATTGATATCAGAGTATAGGCAAAGAGATAGGGACAGGGGTTGAAAGACCTGCACTTTTTGAGTCTCTAGTTCAATCTAGAGCAGAAGCTGCTATTAAAAAAGGAGTAATTAGTAGGGCATATTAAATATTGTAAGATAAATATAAGAATCAATCAGGGGAGGTCAGAAAAGACTGAAAGAGAGATTGGATAAGCAATTCACAAAGAAGCAATGGGAGAACATAGCTCCCAAATATGCAACAAAAGCTGGAAGATTTAGGATTTTGCTTGGAAGTATTTGCATAGGTACTTTTATACCCCAAGCAGAATTCAAAGACTTTTTCTTCAGGTAGATGGCAAATGTTTGAGGGGTAATGGTGAGGAAAGAGGTACCCAGGAGCATATATTCTGAGAGTGTAATGAATTGTCAGGCTTTAAAAATTCCCTACAGAGTACTCAGGAATGCTGGGTGACTAAATGAGTGCAACTTAGGATTTTCTTTGAGCTGGAATACAAGATCTGAATTACTTACACATAGTAAGGCTTTGTTAAGTTTAATTCTGCTGGCTGGCAAAAAAGCAGTTACTAGAAAATGGAAATCAAAGGCTAAACCAACCTTACTTGAAGTAGTGAATATTATAACAAGTGATAAAGGAACAGGAGGAATCTTTAGAAGGAAGGAAGGAGTAAATTACACAGAAAAAAATGGAAATTGTGGGAACGATGCTTGCAGAAAAATGTGAACTTGTTAATGTGATTTGATCACTTTTATGTAAATGTAAGTTTGCCTATGTCACAAATGATAATTCAATAGATGTGTTTAAAAAAAAACACTGCAATCACCATATTAAGGAGACTGCATGATGGCAAGTATCCTAGGGAAACAGAATGCAGTGGATAAGACAGTGTGCTGTCATAAAGGCAAGCTTACAGAAGACAGAACTGTTAGAAATTATGCTCAGGATGGCATTGAGCCCACAAGGGTGCTTGGAGGCAATAGAGGTAGTAACTGAGCATAGACTGTATGTGGGGGTAATACCACACAGGCCATGATAGAGGACTGATATACTGGAGGGGGCTGAATCTGAGAGTGCATGGGAACATGAATAGGATAAGGTACAGTTCTTTTAAATGGCTTTGTCTGACAGTCTGTAAATTCATTCCTGTTTTCTGTGACCTTCTCTCACCAGTGTCAGTGGTGTGGATTGAGGCTCCTTGATTACTGGTCCAGGGTAAAGAGAGGCCATCACAGGGACCATATGTGACCTAATCAACTATATCATCCACAAGCAGAATTAAGGGGGATACATGGATTGCACATCTTAGTGGAAATAAAGGTGTCTGTGGCATTAACTATCTTAGCTATAGGGACCTTCCCGTGACGTACTGGAGACAATTCAGAAATAGTGCAGAAATGAAACTTTCATATACTATACCAGTTTCTTAAGACAATGGCCCAACATATGGAGGAGCATGCCTAGTTCCACAGGACTGCAGAAGAGAGAGAGAGAGAGACACTGCTTTGCATGCATTTTGTAGTATAGCCTGTTTTCTTGTAGTCCTGGAAGCCTTAGATTGCACATATCTTGCCAACAAGGCTTCGCCTGGTCTACAGGAACTGAGATGCATCAACAAGAAGAGCGTCCACTCCTTCGGCTGTCAGGTGGCATGTAATGGCCAGTACATTATATTCAGTGTATGCACCTAGCAGTTCTCATGGTTCGTGCCTATTGCACATGACTGACCTATACTAACAGTTCATGTGAGTGAGAGGACTTACATGATCATCTGGTACATGCTCGCATAGGTGGATTACCCAGAACAGGATATACATACATATACACAGTGAGGGAGCAAGCCATATATAATGGTGTGACTGGTTTGTAATGCTGGTATTGCTGAATGTGTTTTAAAGCCATGGATAGTGACTGCTGTGTGCGTCCCCCAGACCATTGCAGAAATGGTACATGGCACAGCCCGTGCAGAAATACATGAAGTAGTGGAGAACTTGTTTTGAGTTACTAAAGGGATGTTTGGGTTTGATGTCATCTATGACAGGGAAAAAGCAGAACTGTAGGAATGTGTGCATGTTCCCTGAGTGGGTGTTTCATGTCAAGATCCTTCAGAGTTTCATCACCCATCACCTCAACAATGGCCATGAGTAAGGATGGTGCTCAGTGTGCACACAGGAGATGTTGAAGGGGTAGAACAATGGGATCATTCACAAGCAGCCATTTCGCTTGTCACTGCTGTCCACCACACTTATTGATTATAGGGCTGGAGTACATTCTCAGGTAGAATTTCTTCCTTTAGTAGTTTTGTATACAGTTCCATAGAGTTACACATGTGAAGTCTTGTATGTCACAGATTTTTTTCTGTAAGCATTGTAGGTAAAACTGCATCCATGCTTTATTTCATGCAGTTAAGAGCCTCGAAGTGAGGCAGTTATGCTAATGAGGCAATATGGCACCATTCTGTCTGAATCAAAGCTGGAACACCATGTTCTGTCTACTCTAGCTGACAATAGCCATGCTCATTAGATCACTAGGGAGGCATCTGACCAGTATGCTCATAAGCATGGACTTTATACACCCTGTAGTGCCATGGTAGTGCATTATGAGACTTTGGTGGCACCCCTACTGCAACTCTGCTTTGCACATCATGTGATATGTGAACAAACAACTGTGTGGATGGGGCTACATTTTTTTCTCTTTGAGTGGACCTGAGTGAGTGGCCATAACTGTTTCAGGTACTGTAGAATTCAGATCTCCAGAATGATGCATCAGGAAGAGCAACATTTTCTTGTTCTTCTTCCATAGAGACTTAAAAGAGCTCCTTGTAGAAGGTAGGTGCCTGGAAAGAGCTTGCCAGGATGGTAAGAAATGATACTAGCATCACCAAATCTAATGTGCACTGCTGGCATCTCTACAGTGATGTACTGTGGTACTACCTTGACTTATTTTAGCAGTATGAGGCTGCGGTTAGGGAGCTGGCAGTGCACTATTAGCATTTATTTTTCATTCTTTCTCTTCCTGTTGGGTTACTTGGTATACATACATACTGAGGTGTGTGAAATTTGTTTTACAGCAACCAGGGAATGACAATACAACATGGCAGGATATTTCAGGAGGTAAGAACAGTTCCCCTGTGGATGGGTGCATGTGCCATGTATGACCCTCCGCAGTGTACATGTACTTGTGTACTGCATGTGTGTGGCATTGTGTTCTTGTTGTTCTTGTCTACAAAGAAACACTATCTATTCATATAATGAATAAACAATCCATCCCATCCTTTATCACACTCTTATTCACACTCTCACTACTACCTCCTCTAAGCCTCACACATCTATTCACCTCTTTTGAAAACCCACTAGACCCAAACCAAAACTATCCCCAAAAAAAAAACAACTCTCCAAGCTCACCTTTATATTTTATTCACGCTAATATAACATCCTCATCTAACTACATACTTCCTAAATATCATAGAACACTACACACAAAATACAATAATCTAAACCCCCAAAAAATGTCTATCTCTATACAGCAGACTCCCCAACCCATGTTGTCTAAGCATGCTACTCTCTTTAAAGGATGGTGACATCCACCCTAACCCAGGTCCCCTAACAACTCCTATCTCTCTCATCAACCTCAAAGAATCAACTACCCAAGCCCTTTCTAAACCTTCTAACTCCCTTTTAATTGCTCATCTTAATATACGCAGTATAAACAATAAAGTGAATCAACTCCAAGCTCTAACTGAAATCTATTCCTTTGATATTCTTTGCTTAACAGAAACCTGGTTAAAACCAGCAACCAAAGATAATGAAATCATCCCACCTGGATATAATATCCTGAGACTAGACCGAACATC
Source organism: Protopterus annectens (assembly GCF_019279795.1). Classification (NCBI taxonomy): domain Eukaryota; kingdom Metazoa; phylum Chordata; order Ceratodontiformes; family Protopteridae; genus Protopterus; species Protopterus annectens. Next base: position 1,576,787,930 of record NC_056739.1, on the reverse strand, counting down.
CAAGAAAGGTGGAGGGGTTGCTATCCTGTATAAACTTAGCTTACAATTAACCACTCATAACTGCAAACCACCTTTAGACTCCAGTGCAGAAATTCTTATATCCAAACTTCTTCTTAACAATTCCAAATACATCTACATTATCTGTATATGTCTATCTCCTGGTAATAACACAGCAACTATGGAAAATATACTTTGCTGGCTTTCCCAAAACCTGCCTCAAGAAACCATTATCCTAGGTGACACAAATATTGACTGGACTTGCTTCTGCAGCAGCCTCCCCACCTCCCCTACCAGAATAAATAAATCTAACAAGAAATCAAGCTTATTAGACTGGATTCTCATTAACCATCATCCTCATATTTATGACTCAGGAACCCTCCCTGATGATTTAAGTGACCACTCTCTTACCTATATCATCAGACATAAAATCAACTTTCCCTCCCCAACATCCGTTAAAAACATCAGGTCTAAGAAGTACTTTAACCCTGAACTTTTCCAGATGGAACTAAGAGCATGCAACTGGTTACCCTTACAAAACCTTCCTTTAGATGAAGCCGTTAGTTACTTTAACTCCAACTTCCTTGCCATCCTCAAACACCATGCTCCAAACAGACTAATTAGAATTAAAACCAAACATGCTCCATGGCTCTCGAAAGAAACCAAACATAAAATCAATATGAGAAACAAACATTGGGCAAAATGGAAGAAAACTAAAAACCCTATAGACCAACAAAAATTTAGACAATTAAGAAAGCTATATTATCTGACAAAAGAAACTACTACCTGCAATCCCAACAAGCTAGTCAAAACAAGCCGCAGAAATTTTGGTCTAGTATCAACCAACTACTCCATCCAGGGCAATCCACTACTCCAAACCCTCAAAACACTGAAGACAAAACACCAGTGAATATAGCTAATGCTTTTAATACCTTTTTTACTGATGCTATACAAACACTAGCTAGTCAACTATCACCTAATAACTTCACTCTACCTTCCAATGAATCAACCTCACCCCCTACTTTTCACTTTCAACCCGTCCCAACATCCTATATTCTAACCCTTCTACAGAAACTGAAACCATGCTCCCCCCCAGCAGACCAACTACCTGCTGAATTCCTACAACAATCCACCAAAGCTATTGCCTATCCCATTTCTATCCTGATCAATAGAACTATTACTGAAAGCTATATCCCCAGTTTATGGAAAATTTCCCATATTATCCCCCTCCACAAAGGAGGTCAATCCACTGAACTCTCCAATTACCGCCCCATTGCCCTCCTCTCACCTCTGGCAAAAATCATGGAAAAATGCATTCACAGACAATTACTTGACCATCTAACACAAAATAACTTACTAGCCAACTGTCAGCATGGTTTCAGACCTTCACATAGCACTACTACTGCCCTTCTTTCCTTCACAGATTGTATCAACAAAAACAGCAATCTAAACAAACTCTCTTCAGCCCTATTTATTGACCTGTCTAAAGCTTTTGACATGGTAAATCACCAAATTCTCATCATAATACTGAAATCCCTGGCACTTGATACATCCTCCATAAAATGGTTCCAGTCCTACCTTGATAAAAGACAACAGGCCGTACTTTGGTACAAGTCTCTCTCTGCTCACCTGCCCGTCAACCTGGGTGTCCCTCAAGGGTCCATCCTTGGACCTCTACTTTTTTCCATATTCATCAATGACCTTCACCTTGCCTTCCCCCAAGCTACATGCATACAATATGCGGATGACTCTACACTGATATGCTCAGCCCCCTCCTCTCCGGAACTTCTCTATCTTACCCAACAAGTATTTAACACAGTTGAGCAATGGTTCACACATAGATGCCTTCTCCTAAACCCCGAAAAGACTAAACTCCTCCTTTCCTCTCCTACTAAGAAGTCCCCCCAATGGATTTCTCAGTTAACTCTACCAATAAAACTATTATATCCCCAGAACCAACCACCAAACTATTATGTGTCACCATTGACAATAATCTGAACTTTGACATCCATATTAACAACACTATAAAAACTGTCAACAAAAAGCTAGGCTCTCTCTGTAGGATAAAATCCTTTCTCCTACCTTCAGCTCGAACCACAATAGCACACACTCATCTAATATCTTCTCTTCTTTATGCCTCACCTGTTTTTACTAACCTATCTAAAAATAATCTTAGCAAATTAGAAATGTCCTACAATAACATTGCAAGATTTGCAACAGGCAACCCATTTAGAACCCATCACTACCTTAATTTAAAGCAGCTAGGATGGCTCGAACTTCAAAATCTAATTAAATTCCATCAACTATAGCCCACAACACTCTTTACAAACCTTCCAAAACACCTATTCTTTCCACACTAATCACTCCCTATAAAAACCTGGAATCCTTAAGGTCTTCTCAGAAACGTCTAGTACATACCACTAAAACAAACAACAAGGCTCGTGACTCCCTTTTTTTCTAATATAGTTGGAAAAGCCTGGAATCTCCTCCCAAATGAACTCTCCGCACTTCCCTCACTATCCTGTTTCAAAAACAAATTGAAAGTGTTCCTCAAAACTCACTGGTCATGCCCATGCTCCAAACCTGACTAGTCTATATGTGTCTCTAAATACTTTTCTCTTCCTACCCCGTCTACTCACTTACAGAAACTCCTCCTTATTAAACTATTGTACTAACTATCTCTAGCATACCTTGATTGTATTAGCATTAATTTGTAATGTCTGTATTCTGCACTGTAAATATTACTGTGATAACCTGTAATAGGTACTGTTAATAGGTTTTATTTGTCTCATGTTTCGTTAGTTGTTATTGTGTTAATTTCATTGTCCTACCTAGGAGCTTATCTCCCCGGGCTTCTACTGAAAATGGACATGTATCCAATTAGACTAGCCCGGTCAACAAATGTAAAACAAATAAATAAATAAATAAATAAAATAAATTGTCCTTCTGGAGGAGCAGTTTTGCTAGAGATGATAGAGCAGTGCCAGTCACACTGGCCTACACTGGGCAATGCCTCTGGCACTAGGTCACTAGTGGTCACCAGATCTACCTCTCTGTAAGGAGGCAAAGGTCATACTGGTGAAGGTGAATTGAAGGGATTGCTGGTGGCCTCTATGGTCTCTCTTCTTGTGGACAAAGTCCTCTCTCTGATTTTGGCTTGGATAAGTCTCCAGTCATATCCAGCATTAGCTATAGGAGCTGGTGCCAACAACTAGATGCACACCTTAGCACCATGGGGCACCTCCTGATGCTCTTTAAAAGTCACATGACCAGCAGGGCCCTAACTTTTATGCCACTAGAGACATAACCTGCCAGTGGCATTACTTATGTATGTGACTCCTCCCAGTCTAGTGTCATTACTTCATTTTACCTATTCCAGGGAGAACATTTGAGAACCCAGTTAGCTTCTGCTCCTCCTTTCCCCTTTCCACTTTACAAAGAATATATATATATATATATATTTTTTTTTTTTTTTTTTTTTTCTAAGCTTGTTTCCTGCCTTTCCTATAAGTTGTCTAGTCCAGATACAGATTTGCTGTATCCAGGACTGTTTGTAAGCCTTTGAGCCCCCAAGCCTTTCTGTGTTGGAGGGAAGCCTTCTAGCTTAATTTTGTTTCTTTGAACTAGCCAGTTTGCTAGTTTCAGCACTCAAATCTGTTTCTTTGAGCTCAGCACTTGTTCAGAACTCATTGTAAGCACTAAATAAGCTACAAATTACTACAGCACTCAACTTTCCTCACTTGTCTAGAGGAAAATAGTTTTTAGTACTTAATAAATAAGCACCTATCCAGGCATGTCTAAGGGTCGGCCCCTGGTGTTTTCTCCTGTCTACCTGATGAATCTGGGCATCTTGAGGCAATGCAGCAATTACCTCATGTACACAGCCAACTCTCTCCTCCTACAACCCAACACTACAACCTGTGAGAGATGCACTTATATAACCAAACTGGAAGCAAAGCTCTCTTCACCCAAGACTGGACTAGACAGTCAAGAGGAGAAGGTAAACACTTGCACCACACCACACTCATCACATAGTCCCTCAAAATCTACACCACCAAAACACACACATAGAAACACAAAACACACACCTACATTCGCGGAGGCTCGCATAAGAAATCTACCCAAGCAACTGGGACCTCCAAAGCAGAAACGCAAACAAACACCACCCCCCAACACAACCCAAATGACACATAGCCCACAAACTCAGTGTGCTACTCAACCACAGCCCATAAGGCATAACAACGTACCCAACACTCTAGTCATAGGTGACTCTATAGTCAGGCACACTGATGTTCCACTCACCAGGCTAAACAAGGAGAAAGTTACTGTCAGCTGCCTGTCAGGTGCCAGGATCCACGACATAATGCATGCACTCAGGTCACTCCACAGCAAGAACAAATATAACTCTATCATTGTCCATGTTGGTGTGAATGACTTGAGAAGTACCTCCCTGGACTACATGAAAAGAGACATGGAGGAGCTTTCTGATCTTGTAGCCCAAGCAGATATGACCCTAGCCCTGAGTAGCATCCTGCCATCACCCAGAATGATACCACAGTACAAGGACAAAATTATTGACTTCAACAATTGGCTAAGCTTCTGGTGTCATTCTAAGGGGATCTAGTATCTGTCTGCCTAGGATGACATGATCGACAATCCACGATGCTTTGCCAGAGATGGCCTGCACCTGTCGCCCTTGCAATTCCGGATACTGGCTAAGGCTCTTGCCACCCCTATAGTGCCTTTTTTAGGCAAGATTCAAATGACAAATTCACCACCGTAACAGGTACAAGCAAGCAAAATCTGAGGGTAATGCTACTTAATGTTAGAAGTCTGAACCTCAAAATGCACTCACTCGAGGCACTCCTTAAAATGGAGTTCGACATCTGTGCAGTGACAGAGACCTGGTTCAAAGCTCCAGAGAGCACCCCTGCAGTACCAGGCTATAACTCATACCACACCTTTCTGCCACCTAACGTGGACCGAAGCACGAAAGGTGGAGGCGTGTCCATATTCATTAAAGATATCCACACCTCCAGGCTAGTTGCTCAGCATAATGCATCTGAGATTATCCAAGTGCAACTAACTCTGGGCAAGACCGCAATGCAAATTGTAGCTTGCTACAGATCCCCCACTATGCCCCAGGATTCCCACTTCTCATTTCTTGAAACACTGGAAAATATTAGGGTACAACCTAGCACCCTAAGATTGGTCGATTTCAACTACCCCACCATTAAATGGGAAAAATACTCATGTACCAACTCTTGTGCTCAACATTTTCTGGAATTCATAAATTCCAGTGCCTTGGATCAAGTTATCCACACCCCCACCAGGGGCAGCAATATCTTAAACCTGGTCTTTACCAACATGGGTAACCGGTGTTCCACACCAGAGGTCAATTCCTCGTTGGTCAGATCCGACCACAAGCAAATCACAATAGACATCCACATCACACCCCCACCCCCCATTAGGGAAGCCACCATAAAAAATTTCTCCAAAGTCAGCTTCACTCTTTTCAAGACAGAAGTGACAAACTTCACGACACCCATGCTGATGGACAAAAGCGATAAGACTGCTGGATCCTATACAGTTGCACTTTATAAGCACTTACACGAGTGTGGATCGTGCAATCCCTAACCGAACCAAGATGCTATCCTCCAAAAAAAGGAAGCCAATCTGGTGGTCCCCCGCTATAAACAAACTCTACAACAGAAGAAAGAAACTTTTGCAAAAAAAGAGTAAATTCCCATGATTGGAGGAACTCCATGGTCAGCCTCAGTAAGAAGGTGAGATCCCTCATAAAATCCTCCAAAGCTAGTTACGAAAACAAAATCGCCACTGATTCTAAAGACAACCACAAAGCATTCTATAGCTATGTCAAGAATCTCAATGGCAACACTCAGATCTGCTCTGAGTTATAGCACAATGGCACTAAATGTACAGAATCAACTGATATTGCCAACATCCTGGCAGATAGGTTCATTGCTAACTTTACCCCTCTCTCATCCCCTAAAGGGCCCATCTCTATACCAGAAGAATGCAAAGTGCCTGTAATCACGGCTGCACAGGTAAAAAACACACTCTCCAAAGCCAAGAACACAGCATCCATGGGACCTGACAACATCCCAGGCTGCGTTCTACATGAACTACAGAGCAAACTGGCACCCCACCTAAGTACCATGTTCAATCATAGCTTCACCTCAGGCTTTGTGCCCATTGAATGGTGCGGAGCAACGGTTATCCCACTCCACAAAGGGGGAGCCACCACGGACCCCGGGAACTACCGCCCCATTAGCCTGACGAGCCTGGTCTGCAAGGCTATGGAGCATATCATCATGGAATTTATAAACAATGACATTGGTAATCTCCAAACTCTGGACCCTACCCAGTTCGGGTTTGTAAAAGGAAGATCATGTCTCCTAAACCTGACAGACTTCTTTGAAGCGGTCACCAAAGCCATAGATGAGGGTAAAGTCTAGATCTCGTCAAGGCTTTTGACACCATCCCCCACTCTGGAATTATAGACAAACTCACAAAACTAGGTATAAATCCCTATGTCACAAGATGGGTTGCCAACTGGCTCACTGACAGAACCCACACCGTGAAAGTAGCAGACTAAATCCAACTTCAGACCAGTGACAAGTGGAGTACCACAGGTTTCAGTCCTAGGTCCTCTCCTGTTTGGTATCTACTTCTCTGAAGTACAGGCTAACACAGAAGGTCTTTGGCTAACAAAGTTCGCAGATGACTGCAAAGTAGGAGCCATAATCAAAACTCCTAACGATGTGGACATCCTACAAAAGGGCCTCACTGAGACAGATGCCTGGTGTCAAAGCCATGGCCTCAAGCTCAATGCCAAAAAGTGCATTGTCATCCCTTTTGGAATAAAACTCTGTACCCATGAACTACCATATAGGCAGTAGTCTACTTAACACCAAAAGTGTGATAAGAGACCTTTGGACATAGGTGGATAGTAGTCTCTCCTTTGATAATCACATTGCCACAGTGGTCAGGAAATCCTTCTACGTGGCACACCTCATCACAAAAGGTTTCTCATCCAGGAAAAAAGAGGTCATTGTTCCCCTCTACTCATCACTCATTAGACCCATTATAGAGTACAATGCCCCTTTTAGTATGTATCACACAAGACATCTACAACAACTGGAAAGGCCGAAGAAATAGCTCACAAAGAGGATTACCGGCCTCAAACAGATGCCCTATGCAGACCATCTCAAACAACTCTAGCTTTACTCCATCGCATATAGCCTACTCAGAGGCAATCTCTGCCTAACATACAAAGCTATGTCAAACCCAGAGCTGTTGGACATGTTCCACTTAAAGAAATCCCAATCCCTTCAAGCTACATCCTCTAGGGAACTAAACCTTGTCACCACAATAAACAGAACATGCTGGAGGGATAGATTCCTGTCCCAGAGACTTCCCATACTCTGGAACAAACTACCTGTCTATATCAAACAAAGCTCCTCATTAGCACTCTTCAAGAAAAATCTTGATGATTGGATGGGAGATAGAAAATTCACCCCAGGGATCACTTCTGTGGCTCTGCTTGACAGGGGCACAGGAAAATAATTTTCTTGGGTGGCAAAATCCAGGGTACCATTTGGCTAGGCTTATATAGGCCTTAGGGCCAATAGCCTAGTACCTACTTATGAACCTAGGACTGTCTGGATGTTGCTCTCTGGGCTAGTAGCCATCTGTCTGCTGCCCCTGCTATATCCCCATCCAAGCGTTTCCCTCTCTAATGTGTTAATCTCCATATCTTGTTTACTGTCCAACTCTCCCCATCACCAGATGGCCACCCAGTGTCTGTCTGGGGCCAGTTACTACCATATTCACCTTTTGTCTGTATACTGTCCCCTCTGTCACTGTCTGTATTTTATGTATTTATGTATTTCTTTTAGCTAGTAGTGCACTCATGTTGTATGCACACCTTACCCTGTGTAAAAGTTAGCACTAACCTTTTCCATATGTACTCATTTATACATCTTGTCCAGCCAAATGCCAAGATTTGCAATGTAAGTTTCAACCCTTCAAGTTCTTAAACAAAGGAAAGCATTAACTTGATATCCTACCTGCTGTAATGAGCAAGCTCACTCCATCTCTCAGCGTATTGCTATGACCCCACCATCCCTCCCAGTGTCGTTAGTTTCCTAACATGAGTCAAACTGATTGTGACATGAATCACATTTTAATGCTACTTCCCCTCGTATTCCTGTTTCTCTTGCACATTATCCCAGTGCCTTCATTTACTCCCATTTAATTTACTCTTTTGAGTAACCTTGGATCGCATGATGCAACATGATGTCTAGTGGAGGTCTGTGTTTACCTAATGCTATAGGCCACAATTCAAACTTCCATGGAAAAAAATCTTTTTTATGATGTTTCTTCATCTATGTTTTCTACAACAGTTTCTTGCTACCTTCTTTATATACCAATCTTATTCTTTATATATTGAAAATAGTGCTCTATACCCCACAAACAATGCATTTTCTCCTCAACCTGCCATACTTTATGGTTACTGTTTTGCCTTTCCCCCAACTTGCTGTTTTTTTCCCTCTTCTACTTTCTCATTTCTCCCTTTCTTTTCCATTTATTTGATGAAATGGGTTCGCACTCTGCTGTACTGGTCCTCATAGTGCAGCTGTGCAGTGCTTTATTGTGCGCAAGAATTAGCTTGCCTTTGCATTGACTTCTTCCGTATTGGTCATGAGCCCTTTTGCAATACTGCTTGTCCACTGAGTCAATGTAGTGATGCTTCTTCCCTGCAATGCAGCATTCTCTATTGTACTATGCAGTCCTTTTCTTGGTATGTGTGTAGTATGCTACCTGTAATCCATATGTTATTAGCTGTGGAGAGAGTCATACTGCAGACTACATGACATTCAGCATATGAATTATAGCCCGTGTCCATACTGAAGGTTGTCTTCATAAATGCAACATTTTCATTCATAAATCACTGCTGCAGCAACATAAGTTGTGTAGGTTAAGTCTTACTTAGGCTATGCTGATCAACCAATCTTCCAAAGTCTTAGGCTGTCTCCACCTGTGCCCACACTACAGGTTGCATGAGCTCCAAGTGGAGAAAACCAGCAGCCTGGGTACCAGATATTTCAACACTTTACTGCAGCCCTTAGAGAGCACTCCTGTTGTGGGCTTCAGAAGATTGATGGTTAGCTAATGGTACTCCATTGTTGGCCTGGCAGGTTCCCTTTGACGTTCCATAATATGTTATTTTCTCTGAATAATGTGCTAATTTCTGTGAGAAACATTATTTTTTGAATGGAAATTTGTGTTTTACAGGACTGTCTCAAGACTGGCTGGTCTGACAGACTGTTTACCTTTTATTTTTAAGTTTTCTATTTGTTTTAAGCACTTTTTCTGGAAAAAATGTGCTTATTTTGTGGGACTTTCTGTGTTTTATTGGAGGCAAGTGTGTTTTGGGAGTGTCTTTGTTTAATTTGCTTGTAAATACTACTTTTGACAACTTAACTGGCTCCAACTCAGTCTGGATGCAATAACCTGAATCAGGCTACTTTTTTGGCAGTACCATATAACAGTGTACCTGTCCAATGGCTCTATCTTCTTCCAGACCCAAGAAAAAGAAAACTTGCAAGGAGCCCTTGCCAACAATGCAGGCTCAGTTTAAACCTCACCCGCTGGTGGGTGACTCCACTGTGGCCATTACCTGTTCCTCAGACCATTTACTTCTTCCTCTGAATCCCTCTGTTGTAGCCTCTTCAGCCATCAGGGACTAGGTAGTGGTCTTTTCCTTTGTGTCTGTTGAGGTGCCCTTGCTGGGCATGGAAGAGACACTGCTGTTCATCTCAGAGGAGGAAGTAAGGAGTGTATCCCTGTATAGCTGGGCTGACCTGTTTACCAGAGTGAAGTGCCAGCCATATGTCAATCCTCTTCTAGAGATGCGCTAAAAAAAAGTGACAGCTGTCCATTATCACCTTTACTTTTTGCATTAGCTATAGAACACTTTGCTAATAGTATTAGATCCAACAAGAACATTAATGGTATCAAAATAAAAGATTTCAAACTAAGTATTCAACTCTTTGCCGACTAACAATAGGAAATATAGAAAATTAATTTGAACATATAATTAGTTATATGAGTCAGTTTGAAGAAATCTCAAACTTCAGATTTAATTGCAATAAAACAAGTACGTTATTAATTAATAAAAAATTAAAAAATCATACTAAAATATTCAGACCTCAATTGGAATAGCATTCAAATGAAATACCTTGGTATAACCATTATGTCTAATAGTAAAAGAATGATGCAAACAAACTTTCAAAAGGTTGTTGATAACATTTTAAGTTTAGTCACAAATTGGAACAAATTCTTCTTTACCATGGAAGAACAATTAATGCCTATTAAGATGGTAATTCTCCCTAAACTATTGTTTGTCTTATGATCTTTAGTACTATCTCTACCAGATAGTTGTTGAATAAAATAAATAAAATTCTACTTAAAGTTTTTTGGCATCCAAACAAACCAAAAGTTTCTATTGATTGGCACAGAAAAGGGTGGGATAATGGTGGAATATGATTCCCTGATGTTCAGTTGTATGCCACTTTAACAGTTGTAAAAGTTATAGAGTTGTGGATAAATTCATCTTACAATTCAAAATGGAAACAAATACATCAAGAAATATTAGTAAATAATAAGTATATCACAACCAGTAATAAACAAATAGTACCTAATAGTTTTATATGCTTATTAAACAATTATATGTAAATGGTATTACACCCTCTTTTCAAATTCCCTATTTAAATAGTATAATTTCTTCTTTCCTAATGTTCACATATTCTGACCATTGTATTAAAGACTTAATATTTTCTGTGTTTCCAATTGTTTATACAAATGACTGCTTAGAAACTCATAACTTCAACAAAATGCTTGTATTGAAACAACAAAGTAATTTAATTTATTGACATCAGTTGTTAAATGGTACTGATATACACACATACATACATATATTTATATGTGTGTATATATATACATATATATATATATATATATATATATATATATATATATATATATATATATATATATATATACATATACATATACTGCTGATAATTTAAGGTCCAAATATAGTCAAGATTCTGAGAATTGGTTAATTTTACAAATATTTAGAGATTTTGTGAATACAGAGGTAAATAAGATATTTAACCTAGATCATTTTTTTCCCTCAGATTATTGGAATTCTTAATAAATATCATTAATAATGCAATGAAATATAAACCATATTTGTCACAAATGTATAAAATTGTTAAGCTAGATTACACATATTTAGACAATTCCTATTGGAACTACCCCTCAAAAGTTAATAATGAAGACTTCTGTGAAGAATACAAGAAATTAATATTAACATCTACAGATAAAACTACACCTTCATTATATTGGAACATTTTAACTTGGAAGTTTTTATACAGAGCTTTTGTCCCTCCTAACAAAATTACAAGTATGTATAAATCAAACAGAATTAAATGCTGGATATGTGATTCTGAAATAATAGCTGATTGGACACGTGGTATATGAATGTGAAGTTATCTCCCCTTTTTGGAAAGAAATGTATAACTTTATTCAAGCTCTATGGTAAGATAGATGTAATATTTCAAAATCTTTAATTTTATTTAATGCTCCAGTTCATGAGATAATTCCAAAAACCCAAGTGCCTCTTCTTTGGTCTATTCTTGCTATAGCCAGAAAAGTAATTATTAAAAAATGGAAAAGTAAAGTTATCCCTCTAGTGTTGAATTTATTGATATGGCAAAAATTGTTTGCAGTAGTGAATTGCATACTGTAAATATGAAAACTTCTAATGTTTTAATATTACACACTCATATAAATATTGGCTTAAACTTAAACTCTTTCTTGAAAAATATTAATTGTTATTGATATATAACTTTGATGTATTGATCAGCTGTAGACCTATGTAAATAGTCATTTGTTTTATAATTCATTTGCTTATTGTTTCAAAGCCAAATAAAAAAAATGAAAAAAAAAGAAAGAAAAAAAGAGACAAAGTTATTGATATATCTTCCTCTGACTGACTGTTTTTCTGTAGATAAGGAAAACTTTACTTGTTTGGCTAAAGGCTTATTGCAGATATTATAACTTGTAAAAAGTGACAGAAATTTTTGTGGAAAAATAAGCCAGTTTCTGAGGATTCCCTATCTGATTATTAGGAAATGGATTGGGGCAGGGCATCTTCTAATGTTTATGCCTTGGTACCTGATTCTGACTCAGAGGAATGTTTCCTCAGAGTCTCCCATGGAGGATTTTTCATTTTCTGAAATTATTTTCTGAGTCTCCTATGGAGGAATCTTCATTTTCTGAAACTGTTTCCATAATTTTATTATGTCCATAATTCAGACATGTTTGAGAGACAGATACGTTTCTTAGAAAATTTCCATTCTTTGGAATATGCTCCCTTTCCACGTGAAGCAGAGTTCCTTCCTGTCCCTGTTTAAGCGCAACTTGCACCAATGGGTATCGGATAATTGGACATTCACCCTGGGTCTGGCTCCTATGTCTCTGATGGACATAGATAGTCAGTAAATCATCCCCTATATAAATCAAATTTGTGGGTCACATTTGGGTTGCATGGCTAGGCTTATAAGGGCCTAGTGGTCTTTAGCCTAGTATACACCTTTGATCCTATGAATAATGTGTGTTTCAGTGGTAACAGGCTGATATTTTAGTTTATAAACAAAGAATGCTATGATGTTTTTAAAAATGTTAAGTATGGCTTTAAATAATGTAATTGTTTTTAATTGAAGTAATTAATTTTAATTGGAATACTATTTAATGTGGTTGTTTTAAGTCATTTTTATCCAAGTCTGATGAAGAGGTGAACCCTTGAAAGGGCTTACTTACAATAAATTGGATATTCTGCTGTGTTACATCCAGTGCTATAGTGTTTTTTTCTCTTTTTTGATATTTTAGTTTCTTTCATTAAATTCTGATTTATTGCATGCTGAATTTCCACAGCCTGTTGCTATTCCTTCTATTTCACCAGCTTTGGATGTTGTTTTTATATTGCAAGCAATATGCTTGACAGTCAACCTGCAAGCCCTAAAAAGGCAGATAGGCTTTATGAAGTTTTTTAGTCTTATAAATATTTATTTTCTCATCCCAGGTCTAATCCTGCAAGTATTTCTGTGTCAAATCCTGTTGTAACAAATTTAGTTAATGCTAATACCTCTCCCCCTAACAAGTATGGGACAGCTTTTAACAGATTAAAGAAAAGGATTTATTCTTCTGGCACTATAGACTTTAGACATCTAAATTATCAGGACATGTTGAAGTATCTGTTGGCTTCTTTTAATAATATGAGTAACTTACTGCCAGTTTTCTGTCTTCAGAGGGTAAGTCCTCTCTGAATGATTTAGTTGTTTCTGTTTCCCTGGTAACTAAACATTTTCTGAGGATTATTCTTTGGACAAAGAGGTTTTGTTTGGTCCTTCTACTATTCAGATACTCAAACAGTTTGATGAAAGAAGGAAAGTGATTCGGGGAGTTACTCAGATTGTTCAGGCCTCCTTCTCCAAGTTTGCTAAAATCTTTGATGGAAACTCAAATTCTTTTTACAAAAAAAACAAAATAAAAGTATTTGACAGGCTTCTAACACATAGTCGTACAAGAAAAAGTGGCAGGAAGGGTCAAAGAGGAAGGAGGAAGGAACCTTCTAAAAAAAGTAATACAGAATGGCTGTTGCAGCATTCCTCTTTCCCCACCTTCCCACCTTGCCAGTACCTTAAACCTGTCCCAGATCCTTGTTCTTCACCTTCTCTTTTGGCATCAGATAGAATCAGACTTGCCTGTTTCCCCAAGTCATCAGCCAGATGCTTTCTGTTGGAGTCATAGAACCAGTTCCCTCAAATCAGTAAAGGAAAAGTTTTTATACAAGAAAATTTGTGGTGCCAAAGAAGGATCCCTTTTGGAGACCAGTTCCCAGCTTGTCCTTTCTCAGCCTGTTAGTGAAAATTCCAAAGTTCACAGTATTGTTCCTGCAAATTTTGTATTCTGTCATTTCTCCTCTATTGTTTTTGGTTACTCTAGACTTGAAAGATCTTTATCATCACATTCCTGTCGCCATGTATTTCAGAGGTTTTCTAAGACTTTCTTTGTTAGTATTACACTATCAGATCTGCATTACGCTGTTGGTTATCTACTGCTCCAGAAGTCTTCACAAAGTGTCTAGCTCCTGTGAAAGCCCATTGCAAACTGCACAGTATTCACAGTTTTTCTTATTAGACAATTTACATATATTTGCAGAGTCCTTCTCAGAGTGTCAAGAGTTGCTTACATGGGTGAGAAATTTATTTTGATCAGTCTATAATTCCATGTCAACATTCAAAAATTATTCTGGATTCTTTTCTACGGGATACTGTTCCTAGGGTGCTTTCTGGTTTCCTCCGTGGAAAATGTATTCCTTCCTCAGGAAAAAGTGGGCCTTTATCTGTAATTTATCCTAAGTTCCTCCATTCAGCCTCAGACTTCTGCAAGAAAATATCTCAGGGCAGTAGGGTCCATGGCTTATGTGAGTCTCATGATTTCCTTTGCAAGACTACATATGAGAAAAATTCAGTGGCTCCTGAAAACAGTATGGTCCTAACATCTTCACCCCTTGACATTTCCTATTTCACTGTTGGGCTTTGTGAAAAGAGGGTTGCTTTTGAATTCAGGTCTTCCCTCTTCTTTTGACAACCCCTGCATAATTTGTAACAAGAGATGCACTGGATTTTGCATGGAGAGCTGTGTCCATGGGGTTAAAAGCTCAAGGCCCCTGGAAAACTGGACAGGCCAATGCATGTCATTTTCAAAGAGATGTTAGCCATTATTCATGCAATAAATTTTATGCATCATTTTTTTCCAGGCCACTACAAGTGATCACAGACAACACCATAGTTATACCATATATAAGTACATAACTTGGGAGGTAGTAAATCAGTACAGTTTAACCCAGCAAGCTTTTTACATTCCATCAGAGCAAAGTGTTGTGGCAGACAAGGTGGGCAGGACCAGGACAGATCCTCAGGAATGGAAATGAAATGAGGGTGTCTTCTAGGAATTGGTTCAGTTGTGAGAAACTTGTGAAGTAGATCTGTTTACCTTCTTTCAAAACAGACAACTGAAAAAATCTGCACCAGGATTCCGTGTAATCAGCCATGGAAAACAGGAGCTTATTCACTGCCTTGGATGGAAATGTTTCTGTATGCATTTCCACCCTTTCCACTGATACCCATTGATTGAAAAGGACTCTCCAGAAACAATTGCGGTGACTTCCTTCTGACACAAGCAACAGTAGTTTTCTCTTCTTATGGAATCGGTCAAGGGCAGTTACCGTAAGCTGACTCACACAATGGATCAACTCAGTCAAGATTAGGAGTGTTTGATACAACCCACCCTCAAAGAACTACAACTGACTGCCTGTATGATTCAATTTTGATAGCTTTTAGGCACTTTTTTTCCAGAGGACTTGCAACAGGTGTTAATGGAGGCAAATAAGCCTGCTACTAGGAAATCTTATATTGGTTAATGGGAAAAATTGATAGTTGGTATAGCACTAAGAAACAGTTCCCATTCCGTGTTTCTGCTCCAGTGGTTATTTCTGTGAGTCATTATTATCCTCTGATCTTTTATACTCCTCTATCATGGTTTATTTCTCTGTCAATTTAGCAAGTCTGACTATGGGTTCACCCCTTTCATCACAGGTCTTGGTTAAGCTTTTATTGAAAGGGGTTTTTAAATTTGAATCCACCAAGAAAACAGGTGGCACTTACCTGCAATCTTAACTTTGTTTTTTAAAGTTAATCTTAACTCTTTTGAAGCAGATCATCAAGCTGATTTATGGTTCATTACTTGGAAAACAGTTTTAGATTGATCTGACATCTACAATAAGATAATCTGAGTTGCAAGCATTGATATTGGGTCAGCCCTATTTGGTATTCCATAAAGACTGAGTTTCTTTGAGAACAAATCTCCCATTTATGCCTAAGGCGGTTTCAGAGTTTACATTTAGCACAACCATTCATCTTCCTGTCTTCTTTCCAGAACCTAAAAACTGGGATTCTCCAAATTCTGGATATGTAAAGGCGGGTGTTATCTTGACAGAACTAAACGTTTCAGGAAAGCTGAATAGCTATTTCCTGTGAAGTTAAGAAAAAAGTTCAACACATGATAAGGCAGACTATTTCCATACGATTGTCCCTATTTCTTTTTGCAATTCCCATCATAATAAGATACTTCCAGTTAGGGTCAAGGCTCATTTTATTAGGAACTTGGTTTTGTCTATGGCTTTTTGAAAAAAGGTAGACTTCAGAACCATTCTAGAGTCAAATACTCTGTACAGACTTTTACAAAGCAGTAAAAACTAGATTCCTTTTCAAGGTCTAGAACAAGCTTTGCCAGGACCATTCTTCAGGGTCCCCTGGGCCCTCATCCTTCTTCCTTCCTATCTATGTACGCTTTGTTATTTTACCTATATAGTTTAGGGTACTACATAATGATTTATGAATGGACATAGTAAGTCATCCTAACATAACACTAGATGTTTGATTAAATCACTGCTGCAGTAGCTGCTCCTTCCATCCCCCTTTTTATGTTTTTGTAAGGATTTGTATATCTATATCTAATTTTAACATTTCTTATCAAGACTGTAGCTTTCCTTTTACAGTTGACAAGAAAGTCTTGAAGTGTTTGGCACCCAGGCTGCTAGTTTTCTTCACTTGGAGCTCATGCAACCAGTAGCCTGGCTTTAGAAGACTTGCTGATCATTGTATCCTAGGCAGGCTGTAACCCATATAACTTAGGCTACTGCAGCAGTGATGTAACCGAACATCTACTGTCATGGTAAGTTTACTTCCTCAACTGTTCTTTGTCAATTAAGCATGCATATTTAAGTTTATTTTAACTTTTTTCCTCCCTTTTTTGTCTCTTTGACAGCCATCCCGGTGCTCAGTATTCTTCACTAAGTCTACTGACATTCCAATCACCCATGGTCCAATAGGATCTTAAATGTGACTTGAGAGGTCATGCTGTCCATCATCTAGTAGTGACGTTTTATGCTTATGTCCCATGCCAGATCCTCCTTCCCCCATGGTTATAGCTCAAAGGACAGACATGCAATGGAGATGTGCGGTGTATTGCCCCTCCTCTTCAACAGCTCAGCCAAGTTTCCACCCTTTTACCATTTTGGACAATGCCTTCCAAAAATAACATCTCCAACTTCCATCAGAGATCATTGCAGGAGACACCCACCAGACCACCCTCCCTGCCACTCCATCAGTCACCCAAATCACTAATTCAACACAGGTCCTCAGGGTCATAGTCAGGGCTTTATCCCGCTATGCCTCTGGAGCAGCAAGTTTATTTTAACCGTCACAGAAATATTTTTTGCCTTATACGCAAGCAGTGGAGAATTCGCACATTTGGTCTTAGGTATTCTTTTAGTTGATTTTTGAAGGCATTCATGTTTTGTGGGCCATTATTACTCCTGTGCATGCCAACAATCAAGCCTCCCCTTGATCAGATGTTCACTGTCGGGGGACTGTCATCCAGACAAGACAGCCATGAGGATACTTTGTTCTGTCTCGCTGTCTCCCTCTGTGGTATTCCAGCAGAAAGAGCTTTACATTTTTCATGCTTAACCCTCCCCCCAGTTGTGACATGAACACTTGTGTTACTGCAGTGGTTGTCTGTGCACCTTACTCTGTACATGTGTGCTTACCCACATGTCTTGACATGTGCTAATCACTGGTTTGCACAGTCATGCCCATTTCTTCCCACTGCTGCTGTCCAGCATAGGACCTGTTATTAGAGCAGAAGAGTAAGCCACATGGGAAACAATGTTTATCCCCTCTCAGGATGGGCATGCCCATCCACCTTGCATGCACACTCAAACTCCCAAACTGCTAATCAAACTTTGGTCACTAGGGTTTTATTCATGGCTTTATCATTCCATGCCACTGGCAGAGGGAAAAAGACATAGATTTGTTGCTACTTAATATTGCTTGCGTAAGATGATGCCAAGTTTCTATGGTTCTATGCATACAAAGGCTGTATCCCCTCTGGCAAGACAAAAGCAAGTTTGTTTTTTTTTGTTAAGAAATTGTGTCATTCTGGTTACTTCTAAGTAGATATGTTTGCTCCTCAGTTAAGAGTGGTGATCTTAGGGATGGGCAATGCTGCTTTTATTGATTTTAGAAAGCAGTGTGCCAAGGAGGACAAAGAATCTGTTTTGCACTGGGAACCAGTGGGACATTTTTAGTGAGTTGCAGTGATGATTTCTAAGGTTTGCTTGGAACACTTAACAGCAAATTTTATTTTAAGCACATTTTTGTAGATTGCTAGAACTGGAATGAATTGCATTGATTGGTAATCTATGTTCTAGTTTGGGCATAATTGTCAAATAAGATAGTTGAGTGGCTCTGGACAAAGAGAAGTTGTGACAATAGACAAGACATGCGTACCCCACGTAAAAGCAGGAAAAAGGGTTGATTATGCCAGTTGTACCTTAATTTACAAAATATCCTCAATTCCTGGTGCTTTTTTAAATTTTAACATATTGCATACATTTAACTTATAAATTAACCGTCCTCATCTTAGCCTGTACTTACAAACTTAGCACAAAAGACACTTAATAAACATTGTTATTAAATATACTCGACAAGCAAGGCTGCTTCCAGTTTTGTTTTTCAAGCAGACATGTAACCAGGTAATTTGTAGCACAGCATCATTTCTGTAATTGCCCTAATGTTTTTTCTCACAAGAGAAACCCTTTTTGGTACACACTGTCTCACAAAAAAACAAAACAAAACAAATCCAAGGCTGAAGGTCGCGAGTAGCAACTGTTTTGTTTGGCAAAAACGCTTAATTTATATGTATTTTTTATTTTGATTTTAAGCATTTTCGTCCCTTATAGGAACTTCATCAGAATATAAAAACAGTTAAGTTACAAAACTTTTAGTTTATATTTAAAGCATTGAGTAGGTAATGAAACAGAGGTAGGTGTGAATGGTACAGTAACACCTCTGGCCCCTTTGGTATGTGTTTGCACTTTAAGTACCAAGCTATTATGTGAACTTTATACTTAATACACATTTTTTCTCCTATTCAAGCCTCCTTCAAGGAAATTATGTATGACATATACTTTATATACTCTTTAATTGAATGCCCCTATTGCCCGTTATAATTGGTTTTATTATTTTTTACCAATATATTTTTTTCCACTTAAGGGCGGCCACAGTGGTGCAGTGGTTAGCATTGCCACCTCACAGCAAGAGGTTCTCCAGTTCGATCCTTGGCTGGGGTGCCTTTAGTGTGGAGTGTGCATGTCCTCCCTGTGGTCGCGTGGGTTTCCTCCGGGTGCTCTGGTTTCCTCCCACATCCCAAAGACATGCTGCAGGTGGATTGGACACACTAAATTGGCCCTAGGTGTGAGTGTGAGTGTGTGTGCCTTCTGTGGAAGGTTGGGTGCCGGGCTGGCAACTCGACACTGTAAAACTCCACTGCCAATCATGAGCGGACAGGTGATCCACTGTGGCGACCCCTAACTGGGAAAAGCCGAAAGAAGAAGAAGAAGAAGATATTTTTTTCCATTTCATTGGATGTATTGAATGTTGAGTTATTTTTAGGTACTAGGTTTTTTGGAGTGATTTGTATGTGTACAATTTTAACTTCTCATTTTAAAGTGATTTGATTTTTATTTATTTAATTTTTTTATCTAAGATTTTTTACAGAAACTAATATATATGAAAACATAGTCTGTTCGATACAAAAAGTTTACAATTTTTTGCTGGCTTGCAAGATTGCAGTCAGGATGTAGTGCACTTATCTTCTGAACCCTAGATGGCATTGTGATGCTACTTTGCCTAAGAATGGTTGGAGACACTCCCTCTTGAAACATCAAAGGAATTGTCATTGCTCATGGATGTGTGTATAAAAGTTTTGTATCTTAACTGTTTTTATATTCTAATGAAGTTCCTGTAAGGGACGGAAGCGCTTAATATATATGTATTTTTTTGTTGTGGTTTTACCAAATAAAACAGTTGCTGCTTGAGACCTTCAGCCTTGGATTTGTTTTGGTTTTGGTGCCTCTTGGATTTTAAGTTTTACCAGTCTCTCAAAAAAAAAAAATTTAATTTTTTTTAATTTTTTTTTTAGGGTAGAGTACTGATCAAATCTGACCATTTGCAGTCTCAGCCTAAGTTTAATACATAGTAATAACAAGTAAGATTAAAAGTATAACTTAATTGCACAGTGTAAAAGCATGAAACAACATAAAATATATGAATATATTTGTATATACACACAGTTTGAAATAGGATCAGGAGTATACAGTTCATAATGCCGGTGTTATAGATTAGATAAATCCAGACAAAATAATGAGCTTGGTATACATAACTTGTCAGCAGTTATGACATATGTTCTTGTACAGCATTCATTAGGTAAATTCATTTTCTCAAAATCTAGTAACCATTTTACCGTTTTTGACTTCCACGATGGCTGTAGATTGATTAACAGCTTAATTTTAGCTCTCCCAGTGTGAAAACAGAAACTCAGCAGAGGCGGCCAGTAGACTAGTGTTTTGCCTGAATGCCAGGAAAAAAGAAATGTAGAGTACCTGGAAAAAAATCAGCTACAAAAAGTGAGGACGAAATACTGACTGGGGAAAGTTCTGCAGCTGTTCAGCAAAAAGCAACGCACTCTCCAGACATGAATTCTGGTAACCTACAATAAGATATAAGACAACTGCACACAGACATGGTTAAAATAAACAAAGCACTTGTGGAGTATATCAACATAAACAACAATAGTTTGGAAAAAATGGAAGAAGCTTTAAACATGTATTCAGATGAGGTGCTGAAGCTGTGAAACCCAGAGGTTGAAATGAAGAAAATGCTGGCTGAATATGAGGCTGCTCAGGAAGAGATGCTACAAAAAATAATAAAGTTAGAGGGCAGCATACATAGGGAAAACTTGAGATTTGCATATACCAGAGAAGCTGGAAGGAACAGACTGCATTAATTTTATGAAAGCACAACTAAGCAACTGGACTGCTATTCCACAGCAGGAGTTGTTAGCTGAAAGGCCACATCATGTGTATGCACCAAACCAGGCTATGTGAAAGCAACCTAGACCTTTAATAGTAAAGATGTAATCCTACCAGCAGAAGGAGTTGATTCTGACAAAACTGTGTTACTGCAGTGGTTGTCTGTGCACAATGATTACCCATTGTATATCAGGCAGAAGAGGAACATAGTTATTCACTGTTCAGAGAATGTTGAGATGCAAGTGTGGGATTCAAACTGCTGTACCCAGCCTTCAAGGTACTCTTCCCTGGAGGGACAAAAATATTTTTTGATGAAGTACATGCTAAGGAGGAAGTACAAAAGTTTTTCCAACAAAAAGTAAGCTGTGAAGCAGAATGAGACTCTGCTTTTAGTTTTTTTTTTTTTCTGGTAATAAAGGCCACAGAGAGACTCTACCTATGAAACCTTATCCAGTATTTCAATGGAAAAAGTTGGAGAGAAGGCAGGGAGCATGGGAGTTGACCAGAAGAATCGAGAGTGTGTTGGAAATGAAGAGACAGGATTTGTTAAATGGAGTTGAACAGGAATAAAACCAGTAATTTAATGTGGGTTTACAATGCATTAATTATATTTGTGAAATATGACAGAAGAAAATCTGGAAATATTGGACTTTTTCACAAATTGTTGGACTTGTTGGGTTCATTAATGTTTGGAAAAGTGCTTTGGGGAAGGGAAGAGGGAGAAGCTTAACTGTAAGTAAAGATTCTTTTTCTTAAATAATACTATTTTTGTGGTGTGTGGTTTTCTTCACATGCTATAAAGTTTTTGGTTATGTTTAAGTGTAATAGGGATTGTGAACAGGTGCTGCTGTTCTTTTTTCTTTTCTTTCTCTCATTTTCTCTCGTTCTTCTTGTTCAGTTTTAATAAATGTAGGCACTGCAATGTAAAAGACAAAGCCCGTTAAAAAAGCATGACAAGAAAAAAATTAATATGCCTTTACTAATTCTTACATGGGGAATGACTGGATTAAGGACCTTAGATTGATTTGGTAACAAGTTTTGAGAAAGAGCAAGTACATGAAAAAGAATACTGAATATTATGAGGCTTTTTTCTAGCAAATAGACGTTTGCTCAGTAGCAGTTCTGCAGCTGGTCTTCATGTTTCCATGGAAACAATCTGAGAAAGAGAAAGTGGCCGTCTGGTTCTCATGTCTCCATGAAGACAATCTGATGAAGAGAAATTGGCTACAGGCTGGTGGAGAGTGATTGGCTGAGGAAAAACACAGAAAAGGGAAACTGGCTAGGACACAATGTTCTCTGAAAACATTCACAGGTTTTCCCAGCTGGAGGAGCTATAAAGCTAAGACAAAATCAATTAGCACATAGCAGAAGCACAGGCTGCACCATGCATTTTAGCATGCATAACCTTGTTTGGGGTTAACTGAAGTCTGTGAGTGTGGACTGCCAGTTTGGGACTTTTGTTCCTACTAGGAGGGTAAAACCTCAGTATTTGAGGATGTACATAGTTTTGTCTGTTATTATTAACTTAATAGGTTTTAGGGGAGTACTGGAGGTTTGTTTGTTCTTTTTTGTTTGAGGGCTTTCAATAAAACAAAAAAATTGTAAGATATGACATAGGCTGAAATGGATATGACAAGAAACAACTGTATAAAAGTTCAACCTGCCAAACAGTGTATGCATGTCACACAAAAGTCAGAACTAGACATTTAACAAAAAATGTGTTATACATAAATGGTGGGAATAATAACTTTTTAATGCAATGATGTTTCTGTCATGTCTTTAAATGTCAATGGTCTCACAGATCAATAAAAAAAGAAACAGTAGTGAACTATATTAAAAACTATAGAGTGCAAATAACTATGTTACAGGAGACACACACAGAAAGAACTGAAAATGTGAATTTGATAAATAAAGATTTTCATGATGGTTATTCAGTGGAATACCTGGGACAAAAATAATGCCAAAATTGATCGATATGGATCAATGTGGTTTTGTGGAGGGGAGGCAAACATTTGACAACTTTAACAGAACATTGATAATCTAGAGGGATGCAGAATGTAAGAAAATACCAGTGTTGTTGGCGGGTCTTGATGCGGAGAAAGCATTTGACAGAGTAAGCTGGGACCTTATGAGCAGGACAATGGAAGCATTTGCATTTCCTGAAAAAATGATAAGAAAGCTATATGAGGGTTCAGAGGCGAAAATTAAAGTGGGTGGAGTCCTTTCTGATAATTTCTGCTTAAGTAGTGGAACCAGGCAGGGATGTCCTCTTTCCCCTTTGTTATTTGCATTATATTTAGAACCATTGGCAAAGAAAATAAGGGACTCAGAAATTCAAGGATATTGGTATGGTAGTGAAGAAAAGCTAGCTCTATCTGCATATGGTATTATTTTATACCTGACAAAACCAAAAAGAGACTTTACAGTGTTGTAGAACATTTTGAGACAGTTTCAAATCTTTTCAGGATACAAAATTAATGAAGCTAAAACAATTCAATAGTGACAAATCATGTACCCACACACAAATTGATTTGGCGGTATCCTAATTTATGGGAACACGGTAAAATGAAGTATTTAGGAGTATGGATTAAAAATGATTCTGGTGTGACAGCTAAGGATATGTGGGAAGAGACTAAACAAAATATAATACAAAAACTGACAAAATGGAAGTTTTGTTATATGGATATGGACAGTAAGATACAGTCAAAATGTTTTTAGTCCCATTAGTCTTATACACGCAGGTAAGGCATATTTTTATCAACCAGAGGAGAAGTTGTGGATAGTAATTAATGAAGAGCTGAAGGACTTTGGGAGGAGAAAATGGCAAGAGTCAAGTGGGATAAGCTGATTCTTCCAGTAGAGCAAGGCGGATTGGGATTACCCAATTTGGAGGGTATTTCAGAGCTACACAGTTAAGGCTCCTGTACATAGCACAAGCAGAAAACTATAATTCAAAGTAGAAAGGGATGATGTTGAAACAGGGGGGAAGCTGAAAAAACAAGGACAGTCTGGGATTTTTGAAGCAGGCCTTTAAGGAGAATCACAATAATAGTACAGAATATTATATCCATAAAGTAGCAGAAAGTATTCTAATAACTAACTTAATATGGTAATGAAGAAAGGAGATTCTGACGATAGGTATAACTGCAATTAGGGATATAGACAATAGGCAAGAGGGGACTAGACTTTACTGGAGAAAACTGGCAAAGGAACCAAGGTATGGGGAGCAGATAAATAGAGAGGGAAAGATGATAGAATGGGAAGATGCTAAGAATTTATTTGGACTGCAGGTTAGATATTAGCTTCCTATCAAGGATTGATATCAGAGTATTGGCAAAGAGAAAGAAATAGGGAGGTGTCCTAAATGAAAGACCAGCACTCGTAGAGTTTTTAGTAGAATCTAGAACAGAAGCCATTAAAAAAGGAATAATTAGTAGAGCATATTAAATATTCTGCAGGTTAGATATTAGCTTCCTATCAAGGATTGATATCAGAGTATAGGCAAAGAGAAAGAAATAGGGAGGTATCCTAAATGAAAGACCAGCACTGGTAGAGTTTTTAGTAGAATCTAAAACAGAAGCCATTAAAAAAGGAATAATTAGTAGAGCATATTAAATATTACATGATGACTATAAGAATCAATCTGAGGAGATTAAGGACTGGGAAGAGAGATCGGATAAGCAATTAAAGAAACAATGGGAGGATATATGAATCCATCCATCCACAATCCCTTTTCCCATTTTGCACATGGGGTCGGGGTATCACTTCATCAGTGACAATCATCTTGAGCCAAGGTTTACACCTCCGGGTGACTAACCTTGCCGGCGTTAGTCCACCCGTACCACTCACTTGCAAACACACCCGCACCTACGGCCAATTTAGAGTGCCCAGTTCACCAACTGAATGTCTTTGGAATGTGGGAGGAAACCGGAACACGCACAGGAAACCCACATGACTGCAGGGAGGACATGCAGACTCCACACAAAAGGGACCCTAGCCAAGAATCGAACCAGAGAACCGCTTGCTGTATGTATGTCTCCCAAATATGCAACAAAATCTAGAAGATTTAGGATTTTTGCTTGGAAGTGTTTACACAGATATTTTATACCCCAAATAGACTCCTGAGAATTTTTCTTCGGGTAGATAGCAAGTGTTGGAGGTGTGGCAGGTAAGAAAGAGGTACTTGAGAGCATATTTTCTGTAGTGCAGTGAGTTGGCAGATTTGAGGATTCCCTGCGAGATGCAGTGTTGGAGATGCTGGGTGGGCAGAGTGGTGTGATGAGGGAGATGGTTTTTCTGAGCTTGATACAGAATCAGAATTGCCTAGACATAGTAAGGCCTTGCTGTCTCTAATTATGTTGTCTTCCAAAAAAGCAATTGCTAGAAAATGGAAATCAGACTCTAGACCAACTGTATTAGATGTATTGAAATTAATAACAGAGATAAAACAACTGGTATTGAGAGCTTTATAAAAAGGTAGGAGCAAACTACATAGGAAAAATGGGAATTGTGGGAATAATACATACAGGGGAGGAATGAAGTTTAAAAGAAGGCAGGACTTAAATGAATTATGTAATGTTTGACTGAAAACAATTGGGTAGATTATAAGTGATGTATAATGTTTGCAACTGGGAGTGTGTCAGTATGGTTTGAGATGTAAAATGCTTGCAACTAGGATTGTGTCAATGTGTTTTATTTTAATTTATATAAATATATGATCACTTATGTCACAAGTGATGGTTTCATAAAGATGTTTCTTCTTTAAAAAATGGGTCTGGAATTGAATAATGTATGTACAGTAAGACGCTGTCCGGTTCGATTCTCAGCTAGAGCGTCTTCTGCGTGGAGACATGTGTGAATGAGCGTACCTTCATTGAAGGTTGTGCGTCAGGGCTGGTAACTCGGCACGTAAAAATCAACTACCAATCATTAGCGGACCGGAGTTCCGCTGTGGCGACCCCTAACCGGGAAAAGCTGAAAGACACAACATGTAATGGTGCTTAGGTTATATAATATATAGCAATATATGTAAAGGATAATGTTTGTTAATTTTAACTTAATACAATTTGATTACTTTTATATAAATATGTCACAAGTGAGAATTTAATAAAGGTGTTTAAAAATAAAAAAATATATTTTGTCATTTTCATATAATTAATACTTCTGTACTTTTCTTAATAGTTTTAGTGTCACATGCGGTGGCTGTAAAATCAGAGGACAAAACCTACAATATGTTTGGTTTAAAACATAACTCACTAGAACTCTAAGAAATAAAACTCTCTTTTAATCCATGTCCAAAATTTAGAAAAGTATCCCAAAAGACTAAGTTGAGATTTGATCAGAGGGATTTCTTTGA
This sequence comes from Protopterus annectens, assembly GCF_019279795.1. Classification (NCBI taxonomy): domain Eukaryota; kingdom Metazoa; phylum Chordata; order Ceratodontiformes; family Protopteridae; genus Protopterus; species Protopterus annectens. The sequence goes on along the minus strand of NC_056739.1, from coordinate 1,576,761,483 downwards.
GACATCATTAACATACATGTGTTTGTAAAATAGCAATTAGAACTGTACATTTTTAAAAAGTACATGGCTTTGGATGTCCATTTTAAAGACTTGTTAAATTGTCTTTTGTCTCTCATAACATTTATTATTTTTTTAGAAACGTTTACTACTCCCATGAATTGTTATAGTTCTGTTACTATGCAGAATATACTTGTTCAACAATCTTTTCCTTCTTACTGTTGACCATCTTCTGTGTCCTATAAAAGATAATCTTCAAAACCATTTACTGTATTTTAAATTCATCTTAGAATTTTTGTATTACCAAAAGTACTATGTCATTCTGGTTTGTGCTCCGTCCCCAGGATTCAGACAGATTATCATTGCCAGCACTTATTAGCTAACACTGGTCTGTCAATTAACCCAGCAATGATATTATCTGATTCAGAGTCAAGGTAAAACTGCACAAAGAAACATCTCATTAATGGCTGTTTACCATGTTTCTGAATCGAACAGTGAGTTGTTAGACCTGACTGTTCTAGTGGTCCCACTATAAGCTCATTCATTGCAGTTGAGTTGGCATCTCCCAACATGCGTGCACATACAGACATCCGCACACAGACACATCCTAGACATGTAAGCACGTGCACACACACACACACACACACACACACACACACACACACACACACACACACACACACACACACACACATATACTCATTGCTTCCTTGTATTTATCTCCCAGAGGCGACCACGTAGACACTCACACACATAGACAGCTCCACATTATTTACCTACAGTTGTAGTATGAGGTACAGCCATTCCATAGCATAATGATGGCCCACACTGTATCGTTCTCTTGGAAAAAAATCAATAGAGGTATTCTCTGAATAGCTGTACCACATTTTTTCCTTGCCAGCACCATTTCTTGGTGAAATTATGTGGCTAATTAGCAGTACTCATGTTCTCAGATAGCCATATTTGCATGCGGCTTTGTCAGTGAAATTGCTGTTCACATAAGGCTAGTGTCTGTATAAAGCTGTAGCAGATGAGCAGTCTCTGAATTGCTTGATCATACCACACTGCGTAAATCTACCATGTAGGGGCTTTCACATTGTAATAACCCTTTTTAAATCTCAGGAGGTGTCTTTTAAGTAGACAAATATTTTTTAGTATATGGAGTACAGTGATTATGCTCAAAAAGTGGTTAAATAATGTCCTGGATCTAATGTTATCTTTTGTATCCATTCCTCAATTGATGGTTCTTGAATCTGACTTCATCCACTTCTAAAAACTTGGATGTGTAGCTGATGTTCCTGGCCTTACCCATAATTCTCCTTTTTTGTTAGAATTACATTAGATCCCATTTGTTGCTTCCACGCATGGATGTAGTCTCTGTCGCTTGGACATTTGGAGGGCTTTTTGGATAAGTGTTATCTTTATAATATTTTATAGTTACATTCTTCTTGTTCTTCCTAAGCCCTGTACTTCATATGTATATATGTGTCTATACACACACACACACACACATATATATATATATATATATATATATATATATATATATATATATGAGAGAGAGACAAATGTATGTAGATATATATATATATATATATATATATATATATATATATAAATAAATAAAGATCTGTTGTGGTTTATCGTCTTTTTTGATGTAGGCCTTTCTGTAACTGAATGTTTTCCCTCCTCCCGCGTCATGTTTATAGGTACCTCTCCATATTAAAATTTTTGGTAATTATATCTGTTTTTTTTTTTTTTCACCTTAGTTGATAATTTCTCTCCCTTTCTATTTATTCTACCTTCCCTTTTCCTTTTTTTTTCTAGGTAGCCACAATGTCGCATAAGCTGACCAGTTATAAAAATGCAGCCTCTGTGACTGCAAGATACTCAACTCCGATGCCAACCCAGAGTATGTATATTGCTTGGGCTTTGCTCACTTGGACATTGAATATGAAATATGTGTGAGTTTCAGTCACCGTTTCCAGGTTGAATGCAGCAACAAGTTGGTTTTGAAGGGTCTCTTACCATCCACCTCTTCACCTCCTTCAATCTCTGCTTCTGCAGGAGCTCCCCCTTCTAAAAAGTGTTCTGAGAAGGTTAAGGGTGATTCATTAGTCAAAAGCAAAGAGAAGGAAATGATTCCTGATCGCTCTCCTTCTATAGTTTTGGGTTCAGCTGCACCAAAGAAAATTTCTAAATCAATAATTTCAAAATCTCCAGCTCACTGGTGCTGCATCTTTACTCTGGAGCAGATTTCTTCTCAGATCCATTTACCCTTCCTTCAAGGGACTCTGAGAAAAACTACCAGACCACCATCTACTTCATCATCTCTCAGTTCATCTAGGAGCCTAACTGAAGCTGATGTGGTGGATGGTGAGGAATTTTCTCTGGGCCTAGATTAATTCGGGAGTTTTATCATCTCCATCTCCCATCAGACCTCAGAGCCTGCCATTAGCCAGTAGCTATTTGTTGACCTTCGGTTTCAAAGCTAACATACCTGAGAATTCTGAGTTTGATCTGAAGACTTGGCCTTCTTTGATTCTATTGATATCTCTGATCCATTTAGCTCTGACCTTTTTGGAGCCAGTGGGATGTCAGAGCTGAAGAGTTGGTGCCAAATTTGGGCATGGGGGGGGTATTTAGGTTCAACTCCAATGCCCTTGGAGCCACCTCTTCCTCTCTGAGCTGTAATGCTGTGAGCCATCTTGAGAAGTTTTCGTCTCCTGCCAGGGGAGCTGTTGCTTCTCCTATGTCTTCAGCCTTTGAGGTAGTTGACAGAACTTTCTCCACCTCTGCGGATAAGATATACTTGCCCCCGTCAGGTCTACCCCTTCCACAACTATCTGCAGTGGTCTCGGAGCCTATACATCCCATCACATCTGGGCAGCCAGCCCATACAGGCCTTGAGACAGTCCTTGTTCAGGACTCAGAGCCCTCCCTGGAGTATCCCACCAGGGAGCCCTCTCAGAAGTGTACATGAAAGAGGAGGCTGTGAGATTCCCCACAGCAGTCTCTGACAGAAGACACCAAATTCGATGAAGGGGAAGGGGTCCTCCAAATCACCCATTAAAGATGGTTTCTTTGGTGAAATACACAAGATTTTGAAACAGAAAGATGATTGATCTTTTGACCCCCAGTCCCAAGAGGAGTTGGTGTTTGTTGAGGACTTTCAGAGCTGGCTTAGCTACATCCTGGGTAGTCCCCCTGTGGGCAAGATAGTGGACCTCATCTGTCACCGGGCATGAAAGGATCCAGATATTATGTAGCCAATTCCTAAAAGATTTCAGAGGGACTTGATCAAGTTTTCCAGTATCCTCTCTGGGTCCATGTCTGTAGAGGTAAGAAGACCATTTCTTCACAACTGGCTACTCTACAGGCTGTACTGAATGCCTGTATGAGATTCATTTCCCATGTCTTAGAAGGTGCCTCAAGAGCTGCGGGTTCAGGAGTAGATGTGAGCCAGCACACCTGGATACGCCTCTGTGGTTTTGTAGAGCCTCTCAAGTCATCATTCATCAGTGCTTCCTTTTAATGTATCTACCTTATTTGGCCCCAAGGTTAAAGAAACCCTGTCCAGGAGTGAACAAGGTGAAAAGACCCTATCTGCCCTAGGGATCAATTTTTCTATACCTCAAAGAACTTTTTCCTGGAATCAGAGAGGTAGCAGGAAAATGTTCCAAAAGTCACAAGGCTGCTCCCAGGACTTCTGTGGGGACAGTTCCCTCTGTGACAGAGTAAGGAACTCCAATAACAGATGACTCCCTTGTACGAGAGAAGGCATACAAAGTAAGGGTTTTAAAAGACCTGTATCTGAAAAACCGTATCAATGCTCCTGAAGAGTTGCCTGACTGATGTGCTCTGGGGGCAGTCTAGGGGCGTTTATCCCTTTACCCACAGAACTGGACAGCCATCACCAAAGACACTTGGGTGCACAGGATTATTTCCAGAAGTTATTATATACCCTTATCCCTACAGCCCCCAGTCATTCTACAAAACTTTCCAGTGTTCCACCAAGTCAAAGAAAAGCAGCAGCTATAGTAATACAAAAACTGCTGGAAAAAAGAGTCACCCACATCCACATCATTCCCCCCAGACCAACAAGGATTCAGAACTTCCTCAAGGTTTTTTTTTTTTTGTGTCAGAGAAACTTAGTGACTAGAGACCTATCCTAGATCTCAGCAACTTAAACCAATAAGGCAAACACTCCAAGTTCCAAATGTCATGGTTCAGTCCATTCTGCCACATCTGTGCAAGGACGATTGGATGTGCTGAATAGATCTTCAGGACTATAACATCAAAATAGACAGGTGATCCAGGAGGTTTCTTCACTTCTAGCTGGGAGCCAGTCTTTACCAGTTCAAAGCCCTGCCTTTTGGTCTCACCACAGCCTCAAGGTGTTCAGCAAGTGTATGACAGTGGTTGCAACTCACCTTAGACTACTAGGAGTCCAGGTGTCTCATTACCTCAATGACTAACTCATCTCTGTTCCCACCAAGCCTCTACTGATTCAAGCCAGGGAGTATTACTCCAACAATGTCTTCAACTGGGCATAACAGTGAACTACACCAAGTCTCAACTCTCCGTTACTCAAGTCCTGCAGTTCATTGGTGCTTGTCTAAACACGGTTACCCAAATCTCAAGCCTTCCTCACTCGAGTAAATGTTACAGAGTCAAGCAACCCATTTACTCTCTCTGCCTTCTTCACAGGCAAGATTGATTTTACAACTCCTGGAATCTATGGCAGCTTCCATAACTCTAATATCCATAGCAAGATATTGCATAAGGGTACTTAAAAGGATGCTTGCAGTGCATTGGACTGTCTGATAACATCCTCTTTCTGCTCCAGTATGTATTACAGGAATTTGCAAAGAACACCTCATCTGGTGGATCACTGCAAGAGAAGTTTCTCAGGATCGCCTTTTATCCTTCCACCACCCAATGCCACAGTGACTAAGGACACCTCCCAGCTACGGTGGGGGGGACATTACTTGGGAAGGGCAGTCCAAGGTACTTTATCACAGCTGGAGGCCAGTCTGCACATCAGTGTCCTGGAAATGAGAGCAGTCTTATTAACTTTGCGGGCATTTCAAGATGCTGTCCCTCCAGGGATGATTGCCATTCAGACAGGCAAAATGTCAGTTGTCTGGCACATTAACAAGCAGGGGGTACCAACTCCAACCCCCTTTGTTGAGATGTGATGAGAGTTTGACAATGGGCTGTTTCTGTTGTCTGCTTTCTTTTGGCAATGCATATCCTGAAAAAGTCCATGGTGCTAGCAGACAAACTGAGCAGGTCTACCTTATGTCTTCATGAGTGATCTCTCAACCCTGTAGTGGCAGACACAATTTTCCATCAATGAGGCCAACCATGCTGTGATCTCTTTGCTTCCCCTCTGAATTCCAAGTGCAGCAGATAATTCACCCTAATCTCTCCAGAGAGAGAGTCACTGAGTGATTCTCTACTCCATGATTGGCCCCTTGAATTCCTGTACGGCTTTCCTCCTACTGCACTAATTCCCAAATTTCTACAGAAAGTGTTTTAGTGGAAGTGCAAAGTAATGCTCATTGCTCCTTTCTGGTGTCAGCACGTATGGTTCCCCTTTCTGTGACCTCATCTCATGCACCCTCCTTGGGTGTTGGATCCAAAACCAGGATCTTCTCTCTCACCCATCAGGGATAACTCACCCAGGTATTCAGACCCTGTAATTGACCGCATGGTTTCTCTACTTGCAGTGATGGCTAGGCAGTACAGGTTCTCTTCTCCAGTCAGACGCATCCTCATATCCTCACAGAAGATTCTACAAGAAAGGTGTATAAAGTAAATGGAAAAGATTCTCCGTTTAGGCTATCCAGAGACGACTAGATCCCTTATCAGCACCCATTTCAGTTGTCCTTGACTTTCTTGCTTACATATTTAGTAGTGGTGCTAGTTATTCTACTGTTAAGATTCAACTTGCAGCTATCTCCAGTTTTCATGCAATCCTCTTTGGCCTTATCTAGATCATGGAAAGCCATTCTTAAAGGAACCTTCTTATTCCAAACCCTATTAAGGACCCTACTCTGCCCTGGGATTTAAATATACTTCTCCAAGCCCTGACACAACCCCCATTTAAACCAGCTGCAAAGGCAGAGTTGAAATTTTTTTATCTTGGAAAACTATCTGGTCTCATTGGCTAGGTGAGTATCAGAACTCTAGTCTGTCTCTTTTAAACCACCATATCTAATTTTTCACAAGGACAGTGTGCGTCTCTCTGTACTAATCCTTCCTTTGAACTTAAGGTGGCTTCAAAAACAGCTATGACTCAATCCATCAATCTCCCTGTTTTCTTTCCAAAATTTCCAGTACAGGAAAGTGCATGCTACACCTTTTAGATGTGCATAGGCAACTTCAGTTCTGTATTCACAGAACAAAAGATTTCAGAAAATCAGACAAACTGTTTTATTTCATTTCTCAAAGCCAAACTGGGAAAACCCATCTCTAAGGTGAATTTAGCCAAGTGGCTCACTGACCGCATTACTTTTGTCTATAAGGAAAATGGATTGACACTTCCTAAACCTCCTAAGGCTCACTCTGCTAGGTCTCTGGCTACATTTTCTGCCTTCTGGTCTAGAGCTTCTATAATTAACATTTGTGGGGCTGCCACTTGGTCAAACTTGCATACCTTGATTGCTCACTACTAACTGAACAACTTTTGGGAATAGGGCAGCATTTGGCTCCACTGTACTCTGGAATATCCTTCCTTGAGGACCACCCTGGTGTTTCTCTAGCTGGGGACTCTGCCCCATCGGTTGAGGAATCGACAAAAAAGATAACATCACATATAAAAGTTATGTACTCACCATAGCTATGCGTCTGTGTTTTCATCCTTGCTCAACCTCCTGCCCTCCATCCCCCTTCCTACTTCACATTTTTATTAAATTCCTAAGTCTCCTAGTTTGAACTAAGGAGTAATATATTGCCTGACTGTTGATGACTCCATCTCTTTTCTCCTTTTTTCCCTACTTTATGTAGTTATTTCACTGAAATGTTATTTTAACTTCTCTGTATTGTTCCTACCTGATAGCTGCTGTCCTCACACTATATACTGAAGGGAGGGCAAACTCAAACCAAAGTCATTCTGACTAGAAAGGAAGATTATGGGTAAGGAGAGGAGCTGGAGCTACGGATCCAAGTCTTTAGAAGTGTCCAAAGTCATAACGGAGGTTGGCTCCAAGAACCATCAGTTGAGGAAAGATGAGAACAGATAACACATAAGCATAATTATGGTGAGTACATAACTTTTAAGTGCTATTATAGCACAAGACCCGACCTTAACAAAATTTAGAGGATTGTTAAGCACCCCTTAGTTGCTGTCAGCATTGAGTCTGCACTAAAAGCAGACAGAGCTGACCAGAAAGCAACAGCAGCAGCAGCATGGCATGAAATGTTTCAACTCCCGTTTCTGTCTGTTGTCTGCTAAAGTACACCCAGCACTTTGATTACAACTGCTTCCCTTACACAGGGAATATGTAAGATGGCAATCACTTCCCCACTGCTTTACCAGCTTTCAAAGCTGGTACAACGCATCACTTTTTTTTAATCTAATTTTTCACTAACTAGTAGTGTACAGACATGGTAACTCTGTGCACTAAAAATAGTTATGATTTCATCTCTAATTGTAACAAAAAATGTTGTTCTCAACATGGATGCCAAGATTCACCACTTGAGCTTCATTGTCAAAATGCATTTCTTGACATCAGTACCTCAAACACATAATATACTCATTATGATCGGCAGCCTGATCATAATTCTGTATGTTATCTTTTTAAAAACTTAGAATTAATATAATCTGGAAACTGATAATTTATGTCCAGCACTGACATATTAACTCAAAACAAGGTATATTGTGTATGCTCTAAAAATGCAGTCTTCTTTTGGTACTATTTAGTTGAATCTTTATAAAAATGTAAATAGTTAAGTACCCTTTAACGCTGATCTCTTAGTCTGCAAGTCTCACAGGAAACTGGTCTGTTAAGGCACAATCAAATTTGTCTTCAGAGGCATATACATTGAAAATGTGTCATGCAATGCTTTTCATATGACAAAATAATTAGAAACAAGCCCTGTGTATGTAACATTGAAGAAATACCTTGTAAAGCTGTATTAATGCATCTCAACCAGCATCATTTGATTTTAATCACATTGTAGTATATGGAGCATGCTGATTACACTCCAATATTTGGAAAAAGTCAAACCAGTTAAGCACCAGACTGACACGTGCTCTGACCTTAACAAATGGTAAGCACCTTGCTTATTGTTGTATAGGTTGGGTCTAGGTACCATGCAATAAAATCTGCCTGTACTGACTACCAAATGTAAGCGGCAGAAATAAAAGATTTGTTTCTGCCAGCTGTCCCCACCAGCAATGTGTCCACAACTTCTCAAGGAAGCACTCAGTTGCTAGAATAACAGGATGTATTAGCATTCATTTCCTGAAGGATATAAACTCTGAAACTGAAAAGGATGTCATTATTTAGCGACATCAGTCATCAGTGGTTTGTCATAAAACCATAGGTTTTATGTGAAACAGAACAAAAATATGAAGCAATAATCTGAACATCCTGTAAAAATCAAGAAAGTTGAGAGTTATGAACATAATGGGCTAGGTTACACTCTCTGACAGCTCTCACTAAGTGATTTACAGCTTTGAAAGCCAGGAAGATGCTTAGCGATTTTCTTTCCTGTAACTAGTAGTACATGGAGCAGATAAAGCTCCACACACTGCAAAGAATTATGATCAATTAGCTGATCATAACCGTCAATTAGGTGTTCTTTGCTTGGATGCCAAGGAGTCACCTCTCAATTATCGCTCTTGAGGTGACTTTCTTAGCAACCATGTCTCAAACATATAATAAGCAGGTATAGTATTTTACCTAAATCAGATTGGTGGCGAGTTGTAGATGTACACAGCATGTGCACATGCATACACACATACACACACACAAATATGCACACCATACCTCTCTTTTTTTGTTCAAGAATTCAGGGCAAAGCCAAAAATAATTGGGGACAAAGGCTCAAAATCCAGGACAATTTTTAAATGCCAACAGTCCAATAAGGAGTGGAAAAGTGTAACAAACAAAAACAAAATAATTAAGATTATGCTAAAATGACATTGAGAAACATGCTATACACCGGAAATTAAATAAATAACATTTTATTTCAAGTTAAGCACTTTTGTCCAGCTGGTAAACAACATTTCACATAAATACAGACACCCATACAGAATACATATTTTTCTGTAGTATTTTCAGGATGATTTTAAAATTGACATTATTCTTTGAAGCATGGATTTTTGGCAGCCTGGCAGTATGCTGTGCATTGTATACTGTGAAAAAAGAAGTTATGTCTTACCATAATGTTCCATCTGTATTGTTGATCCTCGTTCAGTCATTATGCATGGGTATCGGTTCCGACCTAGGAACCGAGCCGTCCATTTTCCAAGCTCGCGTCAGCTTCAAACTCTCGAGCTAACCTCTTGCCCATAATCACCCTCTCCCTGTTACCTCAGATTGAGTTTGCAAGTCAAAGAAGGTAGAGGCTACCTCTGGTCAAATAACCTAAGAGAACCGGATGGTGAGATCCACTAGAAACCACAGGAGGGGGAAGGAGGGAGGGTCGTAATGACTGAATGAGGATCAACAATACAGATGGAACATTATGGTAAGACATAACTTCTTTATCTGATATTGTTAATCCTCGTTCATTCCTTACGCATGGGACAGAGTCCCCAGCTTCCTCTGTTCCTGGGAGGCTGTCATGGAAGGACATTCTTGAGCACCATAGAATCGAAAGATGCTCTTCCCCTGGAGGCCAAATCCAATTTGTAATGATTGATGAAGGTATGAGGTGTAGCCCAAGTTGCAGCTGCACAGATGTCATGTAAAGAAGCTCTGGCATGGAAGGCAGCAGAAGTTGCCACCGACCTTGTTGAATGAGCTTTCATGGTAGTAGACAATGAGATATTGCGTTGTGTATAGATGAAGTTCACACAGTCCTTCAACCATCTAGCTAATGTGACCTTAGCAACAGTGGATCCTAATCTGGGTCCAGAAAAAGGCCAAAAATAACTGGTCAGATTTACGAAAGGACCTAGTCCTGTTTAAGTAAAAACGGATTTGCCTGTGGATATCTAGGGTATGTAGGCAATACTCTCCACTGTTTGAATGATTGGGAAAGAAAACTGGCAATTCAGTGGTTTGATTAATGGACATTTCAGAGATCACTTTTGGCAGAAATGATGGATTAGTTCTCAGAGACACTCTATCTCTATGAAAAATCAAGTATGGACTCTTGATACATAAAGCTTGAAGCTCAAAAATACGTCTGGCAGAAGTAATGGAGACCAAAAACAAGGTTTTCCATGACAAATGCTTGAGGTCGCAAGAAGAGGCTGGTTTGAAAGGTGGCATTGTCAGAGCTTGTAGAACTAATGATAAATCCCATGGTTGAATAGGTTCTCTAAAAGGTGGCTTCAGATGATTCACACCTTTTATGAAGGTCTTGCACAATTTGTGGGACATAAGAGAGGAATCTTGGACACCCTCATGAAAATTAGAAATTGCAGCCAAATGAACTCTAATGGTAGAGGTCGATTGGAAAAGGTCAGCCAGATAGTCTAGTATTATCGACACTGGTGCTGAGAAGGGATCTACTTGTTTATCTTTCAGCCAACAGGTAAATCTTTTCCACTTGCTCAGATAAGTAATTCTAGTGGAAGACTTATGAGATGCAATGAGAATGTCATGTACTGGTAAAGAAAGATCATTCTGCCTGGCAATCAAGGGAATTGGAGTAGCCAAGCCATGAGCTTCAGGCTGTTCAAGTTGGGATGAATCAGGTTCTGTGGATGCGAGATCAACTCCGGGGTTGGATGGAGAATCCATGATCGATCTAGTAGGTGAGGCCAAAGTAAGGGGAACCAAATCTGTTGAGGCCAATATGGTGCTATGAGGATCACCTTGCTCTTCAACCGATGGGCTTTCTTCAGAAACTGGGGAATTAGGGGAAGGGGTGGGAATGCGTAAAGAAGACCTGAGGGCCAATCGTGGACTAGAGCATCCCTGGGTGACTGTCCCGGAGGGGGAATCAGGGTGAAGTAGTTGCTGCATTTTGTAGTTGGTCGGGGATGCAAAGAGGTCGCAGCAAGGACGGCCCCTATGGTGGAAGATCTCTGCCACTGTTAAGGGATTCAGGGACCACTCGTGAGGTTGAAGATTGCTCCTGCTGAGTCTGTCTGCTATCACGTTGGAACTCCCGGGAATGTGCGTTGCTAGAAGAAAATGGTTGGTAGCCATCGCCCATTGCCATATCCTCATGGCCTCTTGACAAAGGGGGTAAGACTTGGTTCCACCTTGCTTGTTGATGTACCAGACAACCACCATGTTGTCTGATTGAATCGCAATTGTCCCAGATGGCAGCAGGGGATGGAATGCTTGCAACGCCAGAAGCACCGCCCTCAGCTCTAGAACATTTATATGCAGATGGGCCTCCAGTTCAGACCAAGTGCCTTGGACTGTCTGTCCCTGACATAGCCCCCCCACCCCATCAGGGAGGCGTCCGTAGTCACTGTGGCCTTGGGTTGCTGGGGGGACAAGGGGCGAGACCATTGTGACAGATTGTGTGTTATCCACCAGTTTAAATCCTGTTTGCACTTGTGGGTTACTCGAATCATGTCTGAAAGAGGATGCTGAAAGGAATACCATTGGGGGAGCAGCAGCCATTGTAGAAGCCTCATGTGAAACCTGGCCAGGGGGACAATGGTGATGGAGGCTGCCATGGAACCCAACAGCTGTAGAACCGAGTGAGCCGTGGATTTCTCTCTTGAAAGGATTGGAATCAGTTGTTGCTTTATCCTCAAAATTCTGTGCTCTGGAATAGCAGCTCTGCAGTTCTTTATGTCCAAGATAACCCCTATGAATTCTGTCAACTGAGATGGGGTGAGATTGGATTTTTGCCAGTTTATGGTTATGCCTAGCCTTTGTGATGCGAGGAGAGAGTATGCCAGGGCTTCTTCCAGTAGATGTCTGGTGGGGGCTGAAATGAGCCAGTCGCAAGTGAGCTGTGACGACTGCCATGCACTTTGTGAACACTCTGGGGGCTGTAGAGAGTCCAAAGGGCAGTACTCTGAACTGGTAGTGACTGGCTCTCGCACAGAAGCGCAGAAATCTTCTTGATGGCCTGTCCACTTTTATGTGGTAGTACGCATCTTGAAGATCTATCGAGCACATCCAATTGTCTTTTTCCAAAAATGGGAGGATAGACTGTATTGTGACCATCCAGAATTTTTGTACTCTCACAAACTTGTTCAATGCACTGAGATCCAAAATTGGTCTCCAGTCCCTGATTTTCTTTGGCACCAAAAATAGTCTTGAGTAGAATGCGGATCCTATCTGGTCTGGAGAGACTATTTGGATGACTCTCTTTCTTAGCCGCTTTTCTATCTCTAGTGCTGCTTCTTCCCTTTGACTGGGTGGAACGTCAGGAAGGTTTTTTGAAGGGACAGGACAAAGATCAGAGGGGATATGATAATCTCTGGTTATAATCCTTTGTACCCAAGAATCGGTGGTGATGGTTAGCCAGGTAGAAGGGTACAAGGAGAAACGTCCCCCAACTACCTCCAGAGGAAAGGAGTTGGGCCATTCTTCAGGAGCGCTGGTAAGATTGGCCAGGGAAAGAATCCCTGGAACCCTGGTTACGCGACCCCCTGTGCCCCGAAAGGAGTGTCTTCCCTGTGAGTTTCCCCCTCTGCCTCTAGGGGAGAGTTCGGCCTGTGTGTCACGGAAAGGGCCCTGAGATTTCTTGAACCATATCTTCCCACTCTTTTGGTTTTGGGAGAAAGCACTTTGGGAAGAATAATGGACACCTATAGCAGAAAGGGTCTTACCGTCCTGTTATCTGGCCAGTGTGCTTTTAACTTTGGGTCCAAACAACGAGGAGGCCTCAGTGGGAGTGTTCAGAAAGGAAGCCTTAAAGGGTTCCGCGAAATTGCACAAGCGCATCCAGGTGTGTCATCTCAAGACCGCAGCTGAACCCGCTGCTCTAGCTGCTCCTTCTGATGTGTGAGATGTCAGTCGCTTAGAGGAGTTAGATATTGACTCAATGGTAGCCAGCTGAGAGGCCTCTTTGTCATAGACCTCATCAGACACGGCACCAGCCAAGGTTTCAGAGAGCTCAAAAATCAGATCCCGTTGAAGCTTGGTAAAGTGTGCCATATAATTCAGGGACCTGATAGTAAAGGTCACTGATGCAAAGGTGCGCTTCCCTATCCTGTCCAGGGCCCAAGACTCTTTGTTAGGCGGATGGACAGTCTGGCTTTCTTCTTCTGCCAGATCATTTTTTGTTGCGGCTGCCACCACCAAAGGTCACTGATGCAAAGGTGCGCTTTCCTATCCTGTCCAGGGCCCGAGACTCTTTGTTAAGTGGATGGACAGTCTGGCTTTCTTCTTCTGCCAGATCCTTTTTTGTTGCGGCTGCCACCACCAAAGCATCCACAGGAGGGGATCCGTAGCAGGAGGGGACAAAATCTTATCTGGCCTCCGGGGAATAGCTTCGACAGTGTCAGGAGCCTTCCAAGCATGCTGCACGATAAGTCGGACAAGTACATCGGCAGGTGGAGTAACCCAGGAGGTAGGAGGCTGGGCGCGAAAGGCCTGCAGGAACACAGATTCCTCAGAGGTTGGATTAGAGGACTGCCAGTCACCTCTCTGTTTCAGGATTTTGAGGAAATCACCAAAGGATACTTCAGAGGGTGACTGAGGGGATCCTTCCCCCTCATCAAAATCTGTGTCTTCAGTGAGGGACTCCTCTGTAGAGTCCATGTACTTCCTCTTACACAAACTTTTCCGGTGGACTTCCTCAGCGGGAGAAGCTGGGGAAGACAGCAGAAAAGGGGTTTCTTGTGGGAATATGTCCTGAGGCCCTTGCACCCGGTGTCCACTCGGTGCGACTTGTGAAACCAGTGTACCAGAGGAGCGCAGAGGGATAGACAGTCCAGTATCACCAGCAGCAGCGAAAGCCTTCTCCATCAGTTGGAAGGCTGGTCCACCTGAAGAGAAGAGGAGTGAATGTCTAGGACAGGGGTCACCCCTCCCCTAAGTGGCTCAGCCTGCCGACCCGGAATCCCTGGATGGGTGTGGAGCAGCAAACTATGCGTGTCACAACTGACATCCTGGATCGTAGCAAAACTTTCCTGCCATGAAGGCAACTGCAGTTCCTTAGTGAGATCCATAAAGGGAACCGCAGAAGGGGAAGACTGTGCTATATCCATGGACTTCAAAGGCAATGAAGGAGGAGAATAAGAAGGGGTCTTGGGGGATGGGTGATCACCTCCCAAGGAAGGATAATTCCTGGGGGGTGGGATACCTCTGGCCAAGAGCACCTGATCCACAAGACGCAACACATCGTGTTCGGAAAGACTTCTAGTGGACCTCATGGAGACTGAGGGAGAAACAGGCCTGTCCACAGAAGAGGTAAATTCGGTGCCCATCTCACCTGTCTGCTCCGAGAACAATGGTGCCGAGAGAGACTGGACTACGGGTGTCTGCACCGAAGTAGTTATCGGTGCCGAGGTCAGGGTCTGCACTGACACAGGGATCAGTGCCGAAGTGGTTGTTGGTACCAAAGCTGGAACCGACAAAACTGAAGTCAACAATAAGGACATCCGTTCTGAGTAAGTTGTTGCAGCCGACGTGGTCAATGTCTGCGCTGACTGAATGGTCTATGCCGATACAGTGGTAATAGTCTGAACCAAGGAGCCCCTCAGTGCCGATATAGTGAAGGCTGCAGGAGAAGACGGAGCTAAGATCACTAATGGAGCCGAAGGACTTGGTGCCGAAGGTCTAGGCACCGAAAGCACTGGGGTTGACTGAGTGAGCTCCGGAGCCGAAAATTTAGCCTTCTTAGGTTTTGGTTGGCGGGAGTCCCCAGTCAGGGACGAAGGCAAAGATTTAGCCTTGGTAGGAACATCCAAGATTTTCTTATGGGCTCTAGGAGGGGTTGAGACCTCCGACCCAGAAATAGCCTCTGAAAAGGGAGATTTAAGAAGTCCCTTCAGCAACAGCTTGATGTTCATCGTGTTACACTGCTGCAGTCATCACACTTGGGTTATCCTGCCTTCAGGCGGTCCTGCAGTCAGCCCGAGTTCCAAAGTCTTGGTCCGGCGTCGGTTGCTGTCGCCTCTTCCCTGACGTCAGTGCGCCAGGGGTATATAAGATGCAGCCGACGCCATTTTCTCCAGTCTTTCTTGCCGCGTGGTGCCCGATGCAAAAGCAGTTCGCAAGTGCCAGTCGGCCGACTCCTGAGATTTTCATTCCGAATCCAGAACCAAAGTCTTCTGCAAAGCTAAGTACCCCGTTGGGGAAACTTTTTCTTGCCTCAGACCGATGTCAGTAAAAGTTAATTGTTGTATTTCTTGTGGGAAGCAAATACCTCGTAAGGATTTCCATTCCTATTGTATCCCATGCCTAGCCCCAGACCATGACGTCACTGGTTGTCGGTTTTCTGCTAGGTTTAACAAGCGCATTATTAAACTTCGGTTTGATTTTGCCCGACATTATTTTGGCAGAAAATTCAATTACACCATGCCGTCTGAACAACCGATGACCAGAATACACAAAAAGTGCAAAGACAAGGACAGACATCCGAGGCCCAAAACTGACGACGAAGCCTCTTCTAGGCCAGTCGCCGGTTCCCCGGTTTTAGCGAGGCGCCTTCGCTGCCCCTGATGACCACTTCTTTGGAACCACAGGCCGCCTCTGACTCCCACGTGGAGATGGCTGGGCCTTCGGATACACCAAACTTGAGACCTACCGAGACTAACCCTTCAGAGGGCTCTGGAGTAGCTGAACAACCTGCAGCTTCAGAGGGTGTTTTCAGGCCTACTCACTTAACCATTAAATCTTCTGCTAAAACTAAAACAAAGAAACAACTTCAGCATTCACCAGGACAGGCCTCCATGCCTAAGAAACAGATGCTCAAAATGGCCGAAGACCTAATTACTCTGATCAGGGGGTCCCACCCTCCTCCTAATAAAAGGCCTAGACAGGATGCAGACTATGACTCATCCGACCAGGTGTCCATCTCCTCAGATTCATCCTCAGACCAAGGATACTCTTTACCCCCTTATAAGAATTCTGATGCTGAGGAATCCATTCCTTCAGCCTCTCCATCAGAGGACTACTCCTTTGGGGAAACCTTACATACCATGCAGGAGCATTTCCATTGGGAGGGCCAGGATTACTCAGAATCCAAGAAAAGGCTCAGAGATTTCTTTTTATTACCTCAACACAGACCCCTTGCTATTCCGCCAGTGTTAGATATTGTGGATGATGTGTATGCTGAATCCAGCTTAAATCCTGATTCTCTACCTCCAGCTCCAGTTAAGCCAGACAGATATTACAGAGTCCCTGACTCTCACAAATTCCTTTATAAAAGACCTGTTGCTGACCCTGAAACTATTTCCCAGGGTCCCAAAGGGGTAAAGGCCTCTACAGCAAAAAATCCAGTCCCCTCTGACAGAGATTCCAGGGCATTAGACAGATGGGGAAAGAAAGTATACACATCTGCAACTTTAGCAATGAGAGCACTAAATTGCCAGTTTCACATGCTTAAATATCAGCAATATTTGATGTCTCAGTTGAAACAAAAAATGCTTCCAAATTAAGATCTTCCTAACTATAAGGAAATGCATGATTTATTGCATGCAGCTGAACAAGTGGGAAAACATACCTTACAATGTGGTTTTGATTCCTTAGAGGCCTCCTGTAGAGCAGCAGTTACAGCGTCCATCATTAGAAGACATGCTTGGTTAAAAGAACAGACCTTACCAGATCATGTTAAAGCAAAATTATTGGATGCACCTTTACAGCAGGATGTTTTATTTGGAGTTAAGGCAGAAGAGGTATTAAAGAAAATGGAGGATAAAGCAAAATCTATGCAAACGGTGAAGGATTTCTTACAGGTTCAGCCTCCTCGATTTAGCAGAAATTGGCCAACAAAGAATTGGTCCTTTCCAGTTTCAGACAGACCTCAAAGGGGTAGATACAGATGTCCAAGAGGCAGAGGCCAACTACAAGGTACTTACAGGCCTCGACAATGGGGTGCTTCAACCCAGAAAGAAGGGGAAGACAGGCCTCAACCTTATAAAAAACAGACCCAATGACTTCCCACTACAGCTGCCAAACATCTCTCTCTTGGCAGCCCCCTTAGGGGGAAAACTGGCACTTTTCAGTCACAACTGGCAAATAATCACCCAAGACAAATGGGTTCTCAATATTGTGTCTCAAGGTTACAGGTTCCACTTTCACACTTTGCCAAGGTTAAAAGGAATGCCAAATCTGCCACCAAATCAAAGAGCAGAGGCTCAAAGGCAAATTACAGCACTCATGGACATGAGAGCTATTCAGAAGGTACCAACACAGGAGCAAGGACAAGGATTTTACTCAAGACTCTTTCTGGTTCCCAGAAAGGACAAAGCCTGGAGGCCCATTCTGGATCTTTCTTATCTAAATACTTACCTGGATGTTCCAAAATTCAAAATGTTGACACTACAACAGCTTCTTCCCATGCTGGGCAAGAAAGCTTGGCTCGTAACATTGGATCTCAAGGAGGCATACCTGCATGTCCCTATCAGACAAAATTGCAGAAGATACCTCAGATTCTTAGCAGGTTCAATGCACTACCAATTCTCTGCACTACCCTTTGGCTTATCTACTACACCCAGGGTCTTTACAAAATGCCTGGTACCAGTAATTGCATTTTGCAGACAAAAATGAATTCAGATTTACCCATATTTGGACGACTGCCTTATTCAAGCAGAGAGCAAAGACTTTCTTCTAAAGCATCTGGCGTTTGTAAAAAGACTGCTAATTTGCCTAGGGTACACAGTAAACGAAAAGAAATCAAAACTAGTGCCCTAACAAAAGTTAATATTCCTGGGTGCCAGCTTAAATACAACGGCCCAGATGGCTTATCTCACGCCAGACAAGCAAGGACAACTGACTCAATATTTCCAGTTGATGGCAACAAAAACTCAACTCCCTGCAAGAAAAATTCTGCAGGCCTTGGGTTACATGGCATCTTGCATACTACTAATTCCATATGCAAAACTGCAATTGTGGAAACTACAATGGTACCTATAGAATGTCTGGTCTCAACACTGTCACAGTTTGGAAACAGTAATACCACTTATTCCTTGCCTTCAACAGGAGTTTCAATGGTGGGCTCAAGCCTGTCACCTCAACAAGGGACAGCCTTTCACTCAACCCACAGTCAGGCAAACACTGACAACAGATGCTTCGGATTACACCTGGGGAGCACACATGGCGGGAAAATGTATTCAGGGCAAGTGGCCCGCAGAACAAAGGCATCTTCACATTAATCAAAAAGAGATGCTAGCAGTACAAAATGCCCTTATAGCTTTCAAGGACCTTCTGCATCCAGGACAACTACTTCTAAAGACAAGACAACACCACAGTTATGTGGTACATAAACAAGCAAGGGGGCACTCATTCATATCCCCTCTGCAGACAAGCCATGACCTTGTGGAACACAGCTATAACCTATCAAGTTCATCTGCAAGCACAATTCCTGCCAGGAGAGAAAAACTGGCAGACGACTTAAGCAGAAACATCATGGATCCGCACGAGTGGAAAATACATCCAGAAATGTTCAGGATGATAACACAGAAATGGTGGAGGCCGGACATAGATCTATTTGCATCCCCCATGAATTGCCAGCTACAGAAATTTTGCACAAGGACTTACCACCCACAAGCATGGAAAGTGGATGCCCTCTCATTCAGCTGGAAAAACCTACACATATAAGCTTTCCCACCAATGCCTCTCCTTTCAAAGGTACTCATAAAAGCCAGACAAGAAAGGCCAAAGATGATCCTGATTGCCCCAGACTGGCCACGCCAGCACTGGTACACAATCTTAAAGAACTTAGCACAAGGACCACCATGGATTTTGCCTCAAATCTCACAACTTCTGACTCAGCAAAACAATCAGATACTTCACGGCCAGCTCAAGACTTTAAACCTGGCTGCATGGCAGATTCCTTAGTCAAGCAAACAATGCCTCTCTCCAAAGCTGTTATGGATGTCATTCTGGAGGCCAGAAGGCCTAGTACCAGGAAAGCCTATTCGGACAAATGGAAGAGATTCTGTGAATGGAACCAGGCTCACAGCCTTGACCCTCTTGTCCCAAATATCCCTCAGATACTACAATACTTAACTGAGATGCTTGACAAGGGCCTCTCCTTTTCATCCATTAAGATCCATACCTCTGCCATCTCTGCTCATTACAACACAGATCCACCAATTTTTTTCTCATCCTTTGGTAAAACAGTACCTCAGAGGGGCAAAAAACATAAGACCGCCCCGTAGAGCACCAACTCCAACTTGGGACCTCAACTTTGTATTGAAAAACTTAACTTTACCTCCTTTTGAGCCAGCTAACTCAGCAGACTTAAAATATGTCTCTTGGAAAACTGTTCTGCTCCTGGCTATAACCTCAGCACGAAGAATTTCAGAATTACAGGCACTAATGGCAGTAGAACCTTTCATCATTTTCCACCAAGACAGGGTGTCCTTATGAACAAACCCTACTTTTATGCCAAAGGTGGTATCAAGTGTGATTCTAAACCAAACTTTTCACTTGCCAACTTTTTATCCAAATCCACAGAATAAAGGGGAGAGACTACTGCATTCCTTGGACATACACAGGCAGTTACGCTTCTACTTGGACAAAATTAAAGCTTTCAGGAAACCTGAGCAATTGTTTGTATCATTTGCTGCAGGAACACAGGGAAAAGCCATTTCAAAACAGACCATTTCAAAATGGATAGGGCATTGCATACGTTTCTGCTATACACATCATGGGAAAACTGTACCTAACAGCATTACATCTCATTCCACCAGGGCAACAGCCACTTCAACTGCCTACCTCAGAGGAGTACCTACCAAGGACATTTTGGAAGCAGCAACTTTGAGTTCTGTACATACCTTCACCAAGCATTACCATCTGCCTCTTTACTCTAAATCCAGAGCTGGCTTTGCCACTGCAGTTCTGCAGGGCCTTATAGCTACCCCTAATGCCTTATAGAACCAGCCACCCTACCTCTGCTTTCGGATTCTACCCAAGTGTGATGACTGCAGCAGTGTAACACGATGAACATAGTACAGTTTTGTACCTACCATAAATGTAGATGTTTGAGTGTATACACTGCTGCAGTCCAGGTTACCCTCCCTCCTTCCCCTCTTACTTGCTGTTACTTACCCTATTATTCTACCCTTGGCTGCCTAAGGGAAGTATTTGCTGGTAACAGAAAGTATTTGTTTGCTTGTCTTATGTATGTTTTATTAGTAATTTACATTGCCTACCTTTTTTGGGGCACCTGACATCTGGGGCAAGAAAAACTGAAGAAAATGGCGTCGGCTGCATCTTATATACCCCTGGTGCACTGACGTCAGGGAAGAGGTGACAGCAACTGTTGCCGGACCAAGACTTTGGAACTCGGGCCGACTGCGGGACCGCCTGATGGCAGGATAACCCAAGTGTGATGACTGCAACAGTGTATACACTCGAACATCTACATTTATGGTAGGTACAAAACTGTACTTTTTTCCTTTCCAACAAAGTCCTATTTAAAAAGTTTTCACAGATAGTACAGGGCAGGTCAACAGATAAGTGGGACGTCCCCAAACAATAAACAAAGAGTGTGCATCAGAAGTAGGTAGTTTGTGTCCACAATCAGAACATTATTTAAACCCCGGAATACCTTTCGTATCTGCCATGATAGCAAGTCAGATAGCAGAAAAGGGTACCAGCAATGGTATAAAAGAATACCCGAAGGTATGAGAAAAAGGGAAAGATTACCAACGATGGTAAGGGGAGAATACCTCGCGATAAAAAGGTAGAGAAAAGAGAAGAAAAACCTGAAGAAAATATGGTCGCTAGATGCGATAGGGTAAGAGACAATGAAATAGAAACTTTTCTGACAGAAAAGTAATATAAATGACAAACAACAAATAACTGTACTTAGCTCAAGAGAAGCAGCTTGACACGACCGAATGGCAACGTGGCAAATTAAATCTGAGGTAACAGGGAGAGGGGAGGTTGTGGGTAAGAGTTTAGCTCGAGAGTTTGAAGCTGATGCGAGCTTGGAAAATTGCCGGCTTGGTTCCGAGGTCGGAACCGATACCCATGCGTAAGGAATGAACGAGGATTAACAATATCAGATTATAATTTATGATAATTTTTAAACCTCTGTCCCCAAGGCAGTTTAATTTCAGTTTGTTATTGGTAATTACCTTGTAAGTTATTCTCTTCTTATCTTATATATACAATAGTCATTATAATATTTCTCACCTGAACTGATTACTGAGATCTGTTGGCAACCTACCAGCAAAGTCTCTTATCAATCAGCATATCCTCTCTCTTGAAGCTGCAGGATAATAGATATTCATGTATTTATTTTTTGTTTGTTTATTTATTTGTAAATTAAGTTATATTCTCAAGGTGTCACAAAACAGCAAAAATCAGTAGTTTCAGTTTCCAGAAGTAACTAGTCATCCACCTCTCTGTCTAGTGGCAGTGCTGTTTTGTTCAGACTTGGGCAGCCAATGTGCTGCTGTTTTGTTCAGACTTGGACAGCCAATGTGCTGCTGTTTTGTTCTTCCTTGTTCTCCCCCCCCCCCTTTTTTTTTTTTTTTTATTTGGACTTACAGTCTCAAAATTTTATTTGCCCCAACTGTGGGGCATAGAGTGATGAAGCTATCACCGTGACACAGATGACTCAAGCTTGGTTAGTGGCTCGGACACTGGGAAAGCTGGGTTGGTTAGAGATGGAAGTGAGCAATTCCTGCTGGGTTTTCACATCCTGGAGAGAGATATAACTGAGGCTTACTGCTTGTGTAATGCCCACAGGGACCACTGGGTGTTATGGCCAGAACATGGGCCGGAAAACCATACATTACCCATGTGCAAGCACACCAGATGGGTAAGACAGCATGTGGGTCTCAAGAAAGCTGCTCCAGGGAGGGGAATTCCAGGGGGGAGAGTAGGTTTTACTCCATTGTATCTGAAATGTGGCCTACTCCCTATGACCTAGCTCTTACCATGTGGGGAAGATATGGACTGGTTAGCATCCCAGGTGGGAGCAACTAGGTCATAGGATACAGACCTTGCCCAGGAATGCCTGGCTATCTCTCCCAAAGGAGTAAATGAGTCAATTGGATAAAGGTAGTGGAGCCATCAAAAAGGTCCAGTAGAACTGTAATGTTCTTAGGTTTTTGCTTTTAGCACATTTGTTATGATAGTGTGAATAATGCCAGATTAAAATGGGCGTGTATATTCCTCTAGCATTTCAGATTACACAGTTTTTGTCTGATAATACGTACATATTTCCTCGGGAAATGTTTCATTAAGAAATTCTCATAATTTTTTTTTTAAGAAATGTTTTCTTCTTTCCTCATTTGAGGGATGCATTTACGTCTTGCCAAAGATGGCAGGCACTCATACTTCTAATGAAAGTAAAACATCTCTCATGATTATTGTTTGTGTTGACTTGTGTTAACTAGCTATGACTGCACATGTATCTCATGACGTATGTGTACATTAACTCTTTTCTTCTTTGATCGTAAATACTATTTGACATTAACTGTTTAAATGCTAATCTGAAGTAGTTACTTCATTTGCTCTGCAACCTGTGGGTATCGGATCCGATCTCGGATCCGAGCCGGCAGCTTTCCAAGCTACAAGATCCAAGCTCCTAGCTCCTCCCCCCTACCCATAATCCCCTGCTATGTGCTACATTACCCCAGATCGTTTTTTGCCGTGGCTGAAGCAGCTACTTTTGAAGAGCTCCTTGGCTTTTTGGTGAGATTGAACCTTTTTCTTTTTTCTGTAAAAAAAAAAAAAAAAAAAAAAAAAATCTTTTTCTTGTGTGAGAGAGTGTAGTTTTTTCTGGGTTAGTTAGCGATAGTGTAGTTAGTTAGATACCTTTGTTCCCCCTTTCTAACTAATTTTTCTGTTAGTTCCCGCCTTTCACCCTCCCCCCTCTTAGTGTTTGGGTGTGTTTTGGTGTGAGTGGTGTTATGGCTGAAGGGCCTAAGGCGGTGTTTTCAAAGTGTACTGAGTGTGGCCATAAGCTTTCGCCGGCGGATGGCCACACTCAGTGCGTTTTATGCTTGGGGGCGGCCCACTTGTCATCGGCCTGCACAATCTGCGTGGCCTTTAATCCCCGAGCTGTTAGGGACAGGAAGGACAAGCTGATCCTGGTGGGCTTGTTGCCTCAGGAATCAGCTTCTTCTTCCTCCCCATCTCAGGCACAGGCTGTCTCCACAGCCCTCGTGCCTTCTGGGCCCCCGACTCAACCTGGGACTCAACCTCCCTCTTTGGGTTTGAGTTCGGGGGATTCAGGTACCTCCACTACGGTGGAGAAAAGACACAAGGACAAGGGACATAAGTCCCACAAAAGGCGGGCTGAGACTCAACCCTCAGCCCCGCCGTCTAAGCTGGCTAGGTCTCCCTCGAGGGGCTACGGATCCTCCCCCTCTCGGCTCCGTTCACCTCGTTTTTCTCCAGAGCTGGAGGAGGAGGATCGGTCTCCCTCGAGGTCGTCGAGGCGACCCTCCCGGCCCGCCTCGACGACTTCTTCAAGATCAACCAGAAGCCTCACTGAAGCAGATATGGATCAGATGATGCGCCGATTCATCCAGACCCAAATGCAGATGGGGGTGCTCTTGCCTCCCCCCTCTGGGGGGAGCACGGCCCCCATATTTGCTCCGATTACTCCTTCTCCGACCCATTTTTGGGTCTCGGAGTTATCGGATCTGGGCCCTTTCGGAACCGGGGATTCGTCGGCGCCGATAGCTCCGGTCACTTCAACGCCGACTGTACCTTCGAGTCTGTCGGATCCGAGCTCTCGGGGCCGAGGGCTGAGCATCGGATCTGGGGGAGCTGGTGTGTCTTTGGCTCCGTTGGGTTCGGAGCACACCTCTCTCTCGGCTCCGGCTGCATCGGCTTCGACCCCGATCCCTACCTTGGAGCCGAGGAGATTGCTCTCGGAGCCTGGCAAGAGTAGCTCTCCTTCGGCTTTTGAGGTTGTGGAGAGGGTACTGTGGAGGACCTCCAGGTCCCCGGTTTGGGCGTCGGATCCTCCCGTACCCCCGCTGCATGTGGGTCTATCCTCCATCATCCGACCATCGGGACAGCCTGCTCAAGCCCTCCAGTTGGTTCCCTTAGAGGAACAGGACCCCGTTGACGAGCCCTCTTCGGACAGTCCCACCGAGGAGGTCCCTCGAAAATGCCAGTGCAAGAGGAGGCACCTGGACTCCCCCGAGTCCGTTACAACCGACACGGATTTAGATGAAGGGGAAGGTTCCCCAAGGTCACCCCCCCCCGAGGATGTCTCCTTCGGAGACATCATGGAAATGTTGCGTATTAGAGGAAGGTGGTCTGCCCAAAAACCTTCCACAGATGAATCCGTGTTCCTGGATGCGTTTGAGGCAGGCCCTTCTACCTTCTGGGTGTCCCCACCGGCTGACCCCCTGGTAGACCTCATTACTACCAGTGCGTGGAAGGAGCCCGACACCGTGGAGCCTATCCCGAAGTGACCCGACAAGATCCTTAGCCCCCTAGTGGATAGATTCTCTTGGGCCAAGGGAACCCCCGTGGATGCCATGCTGGTGGCGGCTGCCACCAAGAGAGAACTCGTGCAGGAGAGTTCTTTGGTTCACCCGCCAGATAAGGAATCTCGGGCACTGGACCGCATTTGGAAGCGGATGTTTAGTTCAGCGACCTTTTCTGTAAGGGCGCTGAACTATATGGCACATACCATTAGGCTGCAACGAGACTTAATTAAGGAATACGCTGCAGCCCCCCCCGGAGTCCATGTCGGTCGAGGACAAAAAAGTTTTCTCGACTCGTATGGCCACTCTGAAATCCATCTCTAACACGTCCATGCGTCTACTCTCCCATGCCACGGAGGGAGCCGCTAGGGCCAGCGGAGCCGGGGTCGTCTTGCGACATCACTCCTGGCTCCGTCTTTGCGATTTCATGGATCCCTTCAAGGCGTCCTTTGCGAATGCACCCTTTGACTGATCTTTGCTCTTCGGCAAGACCATTCGCAAGACGCTGGTCCAAAGCGAGAAGGATGGGAAGACGCTCTCTGCCATCGGGGTCCGCTTCTCTAATCCCCAATGATCCTTTTCTAGGAATCAGAGGGGACAAAAGAAGCTGTGGTTCCGTAAGTCCCAGCAATCCATCCAGCTTCGGACCCCTCGTCCTCTAGAGGCAGAGGAGGACAAGGAGGAGGACGCCGGCCCAGAGGCAGAGGGGGACCGTGTAACTTCGGGTCCAGGGAACCCTTCCCGGATAGACCCGCGCAGCAGCCCTGAGGGCTTACCCGGCTGTCCCTCTCTGGAGGCAGTCGGGGGGGGGGTGGTTGTCGGAGCACCTGTCAAACTGGGAGTCCATTACGACAGATCGATGGGTGCTCCGCATCATATCCAGAGGTTATACCATCCCCTTCATAAACCACCCTCCCTCGACCAGACACCTCCCCGATGCTCCACCCGATGAAAGGGAGGCAGCAGCTTCAGAAATCCTGAAGTTGCTAGAAAAAAGAGCCATCCAGCCCGTCCCCCCAAACCAGTCCGGATTGGGTTATTACTCCAGGTTCTTTTTAGTGCCAAAAAAAACGGGGGACCTAAGACCCATTCTAGACCTCTCCGCTTTGAACCTCTTCATTCCCAAAGAAAAATTCCGGATGGTCACCCTCCAATCTATTCTCCCCCTTCTGCAGCAGAATGACTGGATGTGCTCGATAGACCTCAAGGATGCGTACTACCACATCTTGATAGACAGACGATCCAGAAGGTTTCTCCGCTTCCGGCTGGGAGCCAGTCATTACCAGTTCAGGGTTCTCCCGTTCGGCCTCACCTCAGCCCCCAGGGTGTTCACCAAGGTCATGGCAGTGGTTGCAGCCCACCTGAGACTTCAGGGCATTCAGGTCTTCCCGTACATAGACGACTGGCTCCTTACCGCCGCCAACAGACATCGGCTCTGCCTGGCAAGAGATTATGTTCTGATCCTTGCCCAGAGCTTAGGCATCTCTGTAAACCTCCAGAAATCCTCTCTTTGCCCCGTACAGGTCCTGGAGTTCATAGGGGCCAAGTTAGATACCCGCATTTCTTGAGCTATGCTAACTGCGGACAGGATAAACAGCTTGTCGTGTCAGGTGCTAATTCTTCTTCAAAGCCCGGCCCCAGAGGCGGAATTAGTTCTGAGGGCACTAGGATCTATGGCAGCAGCGATCAGTCTCGCCCTTCATGCGCATCTGCGAATGAGGATTCTGCAGTGGATTCTTCAAGTTCAGTGGTCCCTGCTACTCCATCCGTTGAATACTCCGATTCCCTTGAGCAGAGTTTGCAGGCACTCCCTGCTTTGGTGGCTCCACGCCCCAGAGCTGAAGGAAGGGAGGCCTTTTGTTATCCCTTCCCCCCCAAGCCACGCTGACCACGGACACTTCTCGCCTCGGGTGGGGGGGGCATTGTTCGGGCAGAACCGTCCAAGGCACGTGGACTCCCCTGGAGACTGCTTTGCATATCAATGTCCTAGAGATGAGGGCGGTGCTTCTAGCATTGCAAGCTCTCCACAACCTTCTACCTCTGGGGACTATTGCAATCCAGAGAGACAACATGTCAGTGGTCTGGTACATAAACAAGCAAGGAGGAACCAGGTCCTACCCACTTTGCCAGGAGGCTATGAGAGTGTGGGAATGGGCGATATCCACCAACCGCTTTCTGGTAGCAATGCACATTCCGGGTCGATTCCAACATTTTGGCGGACAAACTGAGCAGAGTGATTCTCACTCCGTACGAGTGGTCTCTCAAGTCCATCAGTTGCGAAGCAGATCTTCCGCAAATGGGGTTGGCCTTGCTGCGATCTTTTTGCTTCTCCCTTAAACACAAAATGCAGTGAGTACTTCGCAATGCTTCCCCCCGAAGGGGAGAATCCCAGAGACGCTCTAGTCCATGCTTGGCCATCCAGTCTACTTTATGCCTATCCACCCCTTCCGCTCATGACCAAGTTCATACAGAAAGCCCATCGGTTGGGGAGCAGAGTTATCCTCATAGCCCCATTCTGGCCTCGCCAGATCTGGTTCCTGTACCTGCGGTCTCGCAGTGTATCTCCGCCATGGATACTGGATCCCATTCCAGACCTGATTTCACATCCGGCGGGATTACAACCCCTGCACCTGGTGAACCTCAAGCTCGCGGCTTGGTTGCTCCAGTTCCACTGATGGCTAGGACTCCCGGTATCTCATCTCATGTTAAGGCCATTCTAGTCGCAGCACATAAGCCGACTACTAGGAAGATTTACTACAGCAAATGGAAACGTTTCTCTGTCTGGGCTAAAGATAGAGGCCTTGATCCATTTACAGTTCCTATTCCTACTATTCTAGATTTCCTGTCTCTGATATTCCGACAAGGAGCAAGTGCTTCAACAGTTAAGATGCAATTGGCAGCCATCTCCCATTTCCATGTGGGAGACGGACTAGGATCTTTGGCTTCTACAAAATTATGTAAAACCTTCTTATGGGGCGTTTTCCTCTTGAAGCCTCCGGTGAAAGTGGTGGTGCCTCCATGGGATTTGGCCTTAGTCTTACAAGCCTTGACAGGCCCACCCTTTGAACCCGCGGCTTCGATTCCATTAAAGTTCTTGTCCTGGAAAACAACTTTTTTGGTGGCCATTACTTCAGCCAAAAGGGTGTCAGAACTTCAAGCCTTATGTATGAAGCATCCTTATCTCATTTTTCATAAGGATAGAGTGTTCCTCAGGACTATTTCGTCGTTCTTACCTAAGGTGGCTTCGGAGTCAAATATCAATCAATCAATAAACTTACCCGTGTTCTTCCTAAACTTTCAGAATAAAGGAGTATACACATTGCATAAATTGGATGTGCACAGACAACAGTGTTTCTACCTGCACAGGACTAAGGATTTTCGCAAGTCGGACCAGTTGTTCGTGTCATTTGCTAAGTCAGCCATGGGTAAGGCCATTTCCAAAGTGACTGTAGCAAATTGGATTTGTCAATGCATAGTCCACGGGTACTTATCTGCAGGCAAACCGGTTCCTACGGGAATCCGCGTTCACTCTACGAGGGCTGTGGCCACCTCTGCAGCCTTCTGGTCTAGGATCCCCTTGGATGACATATGCTCTGCAGCTACCTGGTCCTCTTCACATACGTTTATTTCTCATTATAAGTTGGATATAGTATCGAGAGGTAGGGCTTCCTTTGGCTCTGCGGTGCTTCGGAATATCCTTCCATAGGCTGCCCAGGGTTTCTCCCTAGGTAGCTGGGGACTCTGTCCCACAGGTTGCAGAGCAAACGAAGTAACTACTTCAGATAAAGAAGTTATGTACTCACCATAACGTTCCATCTGAGTAGGTACTTCATTTGTCTGCAACCGACCCCCCCTGCCATCCCCCAAACCTTTTGGGATTCCTGATCACCAAAGAGATCTTGTTCTGCTTTAGGACAGTTTATGTGGTGTTACTTCCTCTATCGAAGGTAGGAGTTGTGTAAGAGGCAAAAAAATTCGATCTGAGGTAATGTAGCACATAGCAGGGGATTATGGGTAGGGGGGAGGAGCTAGGAGCTCGGATCTTGTAGCTTGGAAAGCTGCTGGCTCGGATCCGAGATCGGATCCGATACCCACAGGTTGCAGACAAATGAAGTACCTACTCAGATGGAACGTTATGGTGAGTACATAACTTCTTTTTAAAATCAGTTATCTAATTTTGTTTTACCTTAATTTGTGAGTTATTACTGTTATCTTTAGCATTATACATTCTCATGACACTCCATGTCCTTTTAACTGTCTTTCTAGGTACATCACCTTAGAGTACAGGACACTGTTAACACTTTCTGTTACATGGCAGCCTATTTTTGTATACTATTTATGCAGTCTACCCATGCTGCAACACCTCTGTAAAAGTATGCTAGCAATTATTTTGTGCTGTTTTTAAAGGAGAACTGCACCCACAGACTCAAAAACATGTTTATTTCATCATGGTTTGGTGTTTCCTACATTTTAACACTACTCTGGGACTATTTACAGCTTTTTAAATATTTTTATATATAATTTCTGAGTCTGACCACATCAGGTCTGGCATCTTCAAGTAATTCTGATTGTTTAGGCTGCCTCTGGGTGTCCTACAATGCGGTGCTTGCCTGTAAAAAATTTACATCATGCAGGCCTCTTTCTTCCTAAAGCTCCTGTCACTGCATTGACTTTACATGCATACACTGCTGTCTTTCGATCAGTTAGTTTTAAGTAACATTTTATGCCATTCAGTGACTACTTATAAAACAGAAACAGTACAAATGCCACAGAACAGACTTTCAAAGTGTTTTTTACCGCTGCTTCTTTTTAGAATGGCTAAACTGCAGTCTTTTGTGAAGCCTGAATTGTACTATTTTGACTCATCTACCATCCCCCTTCACACCTAACTTCCCTAGCTCTCAAAGTGCTAAGGGTAATTTGAGCTGTTACCTGCTGTGATTGACAACTCACAGCAAGAGACTTTACTCATGCACTGTTTCCTTGTTCTAGCCTTTACTTTCTGTATGGGTATGGAAAGCCCAAGGAGTCGTGACATCACTGCATGGGTGGGTTTTTAGGACGGTTGTGATGATGTCAGGTTGGAGAGGGAATTAGCCAGAAAATGACCTCTATTCAGTGGCTCTGATGACATTGGTGAATAGGAGACAGCAGCAAGCTTTTCCAGGGTGGAATACATTTTTTTAAGTGAAACCACCACAGTATAGTAAGGTACTGTTCTAATGGACAGAAACAGTCAATTTAAAATATTTTAAATGCTGTGTTTTTCTTTATTTATAGCAGGGACAGTAGATAGGGAGAAAAAGGACAGAGAAGTTGCGCATTTAATAATAGAATCCCATTGTTGTCATTTGGGAGAGTAGGTCAACAGCTGTCTGCCAGTTCTATAGTATAGAGGGGTAAAACCCTGACTATGTTACAGCTAACCCAAGTTTAACTTGCCATTCTGGTGCCTGTAGAATCTGCCCAGAGAGCATGGGAGTGAGTGCCTGGTGCCATTTTACCCATTCTATTGAGAGGGAGGGGACTGTTGCTCACCATATGGGTGACATCTAGCTGTAACACTAGGTGTTTACCAAGTGGGGTTCTAAAGTAGCAGAGCTCATGCTACCATAGTGCATTTGCACTAAACAACCATAGGGGAAACTAGCATGTGGAGGCACGTTTGCCTTTGGAAGATAGCAATTGGGTGGCTTAGAGGAGCTGCCAGGGGAGGTGGGGGAGGGAGGAGGTTAGCAGAAGATGATAGGCCACCACCAGGATCAGCAGGCTGTCCTGTTCCCCACTGCCAGACTGTCACTGATACATAACGCTAATAGGGGCTGTCAGGTAGGAACAAAAAAATCCAGTGTTTTGGAGGATTAAATGTATATAATGCTAAAGGCAACAGAAATTGTCACTGTAGCGATATATTTTTCATAGAATGTGTTCCACTGATTTATCATCTATTTTTTTCCTGAGGTTTAAGAGGTGTCTGTGAACTGTGTGCCTCATGCATGGTTTGCTTCTGCCACACATTAACTCTCTCATGGCAAGCCAATAAGATGCAAGAAGTCATGAT
This sequence comes from Protopterus annectens, assembly GCF_019279795.1. Taxonomy (NCBI): domain Eukaryota; kingdom Metazoa; phylum Chordata; order Ceratodontiformes; family Protopteridae; genus Protopterus; species Protopterus annectens. The sequence goes on along the minus strand of NC_056739.1, from coordinate 1,576,730,749 downwards.
TCTTCAGCATTTGTCGAAATACAACTCAAGATTTATTAAATTAAGCTAACTTGGGTTTTCCATGTGAGATAGACAACTTGAGGCATTGTGATCCTACATCCCTGAAAGACATTTTTCCCTCCCACCTACTGGCTGTCAGCTTTCCACATATTCAGTGATCCCATTTGTTTTTCAAAGGGGGAGAGATGTTCCCAGCTCATTCTGTGAGGCAAGCGACAATTGCAGGGGTTATCTTTTAAGCAGCCAACAGGACTTTTTCTGCTTATGGCCATAACTCCCGAACACATGCACTGTTAAGAATTTTCAAAAGAGGATGTGCAGTAGACATAGCATGGGTCTGTCACTTTCTTCTGTAAGTGACATAAGCCTACAGGTGATCTCACCTCCCAGAGTGAGCACATTGTGCACTTTTTTCTGGCCTCCACCTGGGAGGTCTCTGCACTTTGTGTCCTGGACATGTGCTCCACCCATCCTCTCAGAGAAACACAAGTTGGCTAGACTGTTAATTTCTTTCACTCAAAATCCAGCTGCAGCAATTGCCTGAGCTGCTAATCTAACTTGGGCCGTGGTTCATAGTCATTTACTTTCTTAGGTACTATTTTTTACTTTTCCATTAAAGCACGTTGTTTCCTTTTGTCAACTTTCCCTCTATGGATTATTTGGTGACTTTTCCTTCCACAATTATGATTTTTCCTAGAGGGTTCTTCAGTTCATTCCTCTTAAGAAGGCATACCTGCCATTGTAGGATTTAAGCATTGTTTAGGAAACAATGACAACGCCTCTTTTTGAGCCTCATGCCCGGTGGACATTGTTGATCAGGACAGTGTTGTAACTATTGACACAGATGTGTTCGAGAATCATGCACAGTTTTACACTATGATATGGTGGCACTTTCTGGTAAACCTTTCTTTAAGCCTATTATCACATCAGTCATTGCTTTGAATCAGAAGATCAGAAATCAGGATGCTCTTTGGTGAATCTGTGATTAGGAGAGATTTCTTCTCTCATTTTGATTAGTATTCTGTCAGTCTCCCTTGATTGAGGACATGAGCAACTTCATCTGACATGTAGCAAGAGTTGTTGAGCCTCATTAGGATAGTGATCAGAGCTCTTCCAATACCGTTCCTAACATTTGCGTTGGAAAAATTCCCATGTTTATTGACTAAAGTAGCCAAGACACCAAAGTGTTCATTTTGTAGTAGAATCACAAGCCAAGACCTACAGTAGCACTGTCTGCATTGCTTAGAACAGTATGAAGCAGTACCACAAGTACCGGGAATTCAACCTGATGAACAAAAAATATAGGAGTGAGAAGCTGTTGGTCTGCCTTACTAGTCAGATGGTGGTGGTGTTTGCAAATACCCAATGCAAGGACTAGTGTAACTGTCCTGTGCTGGACTAGACAGTGAAGGAGGAGGAATATATATCAGTCACACCATCATGCAGGGAAGTTCATACCAGTCATGGCCTCATTTGACCCATACATCATGTCCTTATCTCTGAATGTCAGTGTGTAATAAGTATGGATTAAAATTTATTTTCCTGACTTGTGCAAGGAACTTGACTAATAAGTCAATGAATATTGAAGATAGAATGTCTGGGGAAAACCGATGTACTTCTTATAACTGAAACATAGTTGATTTAGTAATATCATAAATCAATCAGCCAGTAGATGTGCCTGTTTTTTCAGGGCATCATAATTACAGAAGGAATAGGAAAGGAGGGATGCATCAGCATATGTAAGTACATTTCTGCATTCTTCAACAATCCATATTAGTAAACGTTTTGAAGTAATAGTAATGAATATCACTGGGAGGAAAGAACTTGAATGTAGCTCTCTTCTATAGGTCCGCAAACCAAGTCAAAGTAGAGACTGAGAATTTTGGAGCTGATCTGAGGAAGTTTTTCACAAATGGACTTGATGGGATTAAAGACAATATTAATTCCCCTAATGCTAACTGGCAGTTTCTGGGGACTAAAAATAGTGCTGTAAATTTAGTCATTAAGACCCATTTTTAATATGGTTACTCACAGATTCTTACTGACTCAACCAGAAAAAAATAACATCTGAATTTTGAAGACAGTTTTCATCTAAGGACTATGTCACTGAACCAGAACTATATGGCTAAGGTGTGACTTGGGAGGTACTAACAAATGTTTGGAATCCCTAGTAGTTAATACTTGAACAACAAAAAAAATCTATCATGCTGATTGTATATCTGTAATCAGAAAATTGAAGACATTATGGTTTTATTGAGTAACCGGCTGACAAAACAAAGAAAATCTGCTAACTCTTGTTGGAGCAGAAAGTTAGAAAAGGAAAGAAAGGGAAAGAATCACTTTTGGACACTTTTTAAAAAAAAAGTTTCAGTAATCAAAATAAATTATGTGATCAGATAGCTAGAACAGTTTTCCAATGACTAATATAGAATTTCAGAGAAAAGTATGAGTTTAGCCTGGTTGAGCATATGGTAGCTAGCAAAAAAAATGTTATATAACATCTTTGGGGCTATAAGAAAGTTACCCAGTCAAGTATTAGCCTTGTGGCAGTATTAGACTGTTATAAAAGATAATTAGTATTAGACTGTTATAAAAGATAAAAACAAACTGCTTAATGTATTTGTGGAAAGGTTTACTGAGCTTTCCTCTGCATCATTAGCAAGTGTATCTCTAAGACTTGCATCAGTTGCGTAGAATAGTGCCTAATGGTATGCAATAAAGTGTTTCACCAAGCAGTCAAATCTAGTACAGTGGCAGGGCTAGATGGCTTAAATGGGTACTTCTCACTCGGTTAAATTTCTCCAAGTCTTTTGGGTTTCTAATACCGTGACAGAAATAGACCCCGTTCATAACTCAAAGCATGACTGAAGTTCATGAAATTAGTACTGTTTCAATCTTTGATGTTAGCCAGAAGTGCTGTTCACAGCACCCACATTTTGCCCTGAAATGACTCCTTCTGCAATTCCCATGGAGTTTCATTAATCTGTGGCATATCTAAATAGGACTGTAAATTCTTTTTTATGAGACCATTGATCCTACTGTGGTCAGAGCTGTCTGGGTATTGTTCTTCCACACTGACCTTGTTTCTGCTGCAAATCCTGGTATTTATGACTTTGTGTCTTTCTGTACATATGACAATATAATCACTGGGTGTTGCAGTTTCAATGATCATTGCTACTTTTGTCTTCTTTCATAGACTACTATGTCTAGTTTTCTCACATCTATTTTTTGAACTGTTGGTAGTGGGTAATCCCATGTGATATAAACTTCATCATTCTTAATGATGCCCTGTGGCTAAACTAAGCAGAAAAGTCATCTTAGATCTGTTCTTTTCATTTTTCAAAGCTTTCACTACGTTTGGATCTGTGAGGTCAGCAGATAGGTATGCTGTCCTACTTTTACAGATCTATATATGTAATCAGTTTAGATGAAGCCCATACCATCTTCAGAGTGAGAAGTATATAGTCTTGGTATACACTGGTTTTCATATATCATTTGATAAGCATGTATCTGGAGTATTTCTCCCTGGGCTTCCACTGAATATAGGCTCTGTCCTAGTTGGACTTTCTTGGTCAACAAATTATCTGATGTTGTCTCCTTCATTCACCCTTATAATAGGGTCTTGGATCCCACCCTCTGATCTGTCTTGACCACTTTCTAGACTTGGATCCAACTGTCAGGCTCCTCCCTCATACCCACAATGCCCGACATCCACCCAGTTACCCCAGAAGTCGTTTGCCGCTCCTGCGAGTCACATGCAGATTCCTTCTCTCAAGCATGGTTAGCCTTTCAGATAGTATTTTTCCTGTAGTTATAAGTTCCTTTGACTGTTTTTCTCCTCCCTCTTCTCTCTAGTGTGCGCGTGTGTGTGTGTGTGTGTGTGTGTGTGTGTGTGTGTGTGTGTGTGTGTGTAGGCGCACGCGCAAGCCTGCATGCACGCTTTTTCCTTTGTTCCTGTAAAAAAAAAAAAAAGTTAGTCTTACTTTTCCTAATAGTGGTTATATTTACTGTTAAATTTAGCATTAACTTTATTACTTAATTCTTTCTTAGTACAGCTCTTACCTGTGCTTTCTTTTGGCTTGGTGTGTCTGCCATTTCTTCCTTCTGTTCTGTCAGTTGGTTTTGGCGATTTCTTCATTGTGTCTGACATACCAGTTCCTGGCTTTAAACACTGCAATTTTTGTGGGCATAAAACCCCCAAGTCAGGATGCCCACAAGGAGTGCGTGTACTGCCTGGGTGTTGACTACTTAAATGCTGAGTGTTCCATCTGTTCTGCCTTTAATCCTCAGGCTTTAGCCGACAGATGGAACAAACTCATATTAAGGGGCCTTCTTTCTTCCTTGGCTGAGGCTCAGACCCCTTCCTTGGGTTCTCCTTCTTCTGCTGCTTCTAAGGAGGCAAAAAAGAGGCCTCTCCCTGTTTCCCCAGGGGACTCTCTCCCTCCAAAGAAGCCTAAGAAATCTGTGGATGTTCTTCGTGTTTCACTGTTGCAGTCATTACATTTGGGTTATCCTGCTGGCAGGTTGCCCTCAGTTGGCCTGAATTCCAAAGTCTTGGGTCCTGCGTCAGTTGCTGTCACCTCTTCCCTGATGTCAGGTCATCGGGGGTATAAAAGATGCAGCCGACCCCATTTTATTCAGTCTTTCTTGCCACGCGGTGCCCAAAGCAGAAGCAGTTTGCAAGAACAGGTCGGCCGACTTCTGAGAATTTCTTGTTCGAGTTTTAGATCCAAAGTCTTCATTAAAAGCTAAGTACCGCATTGGGGAAACTTTTTTCTTGCTCCAGACCGATGTCAGAAAAAGGTAATAATTGTATTTCTTGTGGGAAGCAAATACCTCATAAGGACTTTCATTCTTATTGTATTCCTTGCCTAGGCCCTGACCACGACGTTGCTAGTTGTTGGTTTTATGCTAGATTTAACCAACTCACTATTAAGCGTTGGTACGATTTTGCATTAAGCTATTTTGGCCAAAGATTTAATTATACAATGTCGTCGGATAGCCATCTGACTACCGGAGTTCACAAAAAACGAAAAGAAAAAGACAGGCAACCAAGGTCCAAAACCGATGACGAAGCTTCACCTAAGCAAGTCGCCGGTTCTCAGTGAGGCGCTTTCACAGCCCCTGACGCCCGCTACTTTAGAGTCGCAGGACACTACCGACTCCCATGTGGAGTCGGCCAGGCCACTGGAAACTCAAGGTATTGGAGCCTCGGTGATTATTCCCTCAGATGGGTCTGGAGCCGCTGAGCAGGCATTGGCTTCTGAGGGTGTTTTCAGACCTAAACAATTATATATTAAACCGACTACAAAGACAAAGACTAAAACACCTTTAAAGGCAAAGAAACAAGTTCACCAACCACAAGGACAGGCCTCCATGCCCAAAAAACAGATGCTCAAAATGGCCGAAAACTTAATTACCTTGATCAGGGGTTCCCATCCCCCTCCTGATAAGAGGCCTAGGCAAGAGACAGACTATGAATCTTCAGATCAGGTTTCCATTTCTTCTGATTCCTCTTCTGATCAGGAATATTCTATTCCCCCCTATGAGGATTCTGATGCTGAAGAATCAATTCCTTCAGCTTCTCCTCCTGAGGACTACACTTTTGGGGAAACCTTGCATACCATGAGGGAGCACTTCCACTGGGAGAGCCAAGATTTTTCAGAATCTAAGAAAAGGCTCAGAGACTTCCTTTTACTACCTCAGCACAGGCCTCTAGCTATTCCACCTGTGTTGGACATTGTAGATGATGTGTTCTCGGAGTCTAGTCTGACCCCTGATTCTTTACCTTCAGCTCCTGTTAAGCCGAACAGATACTACAGGGTCCCCGACTCTCATAAATTCCTTGCCAAAAACCCTTCTGCAGACCCAGAAACTATTTCTCAGGGTCCAAAAGGGGTCAAGGCTTCTACTGCAAAAAACCCTACCCCCTCTGACAGGGATTCTAGGGCACTGGATAGATGGGGAAAAAAGATTTACACTTCTGCTACTTTGGCTATAAGGGCCTTAAATTGCCAGTTTCATATGCTTAAATATCAGCAATATATCATGACACTGCTTAAACAGAAAATTATGGCAAATTCTGAATGTGCAGAAAACAAAGAAATGCAGGATTTATTGCATGCAGCTGAACAAGTTGGAAAGCATACTTTGCAATGTGGGTTTGATTCTCTGGAGGCCTCCTGCAGGGCCGCTGTTATGGGTTCTGTCATTAGGAGGCATGCTTGGTTAAAGGAACACAATCTGCCTGACCATGTTAAAGCAAAATTATTAGATGCTCCCTTACAACATGATACCTTGTTTGGTGTTAAGGCGGAAGAGGTGTTAAAGAAAATTTAAGACAAAGCTAAATCTATGCAAACGGTCAAGGATTTCTTACAGGTACAGCCACCTAGATTTAGCAGACACTGGCCTACAAAGAACCGGTCCTTTCAAGTCTCAGACAGACCTCAAAGGGGCAGATCACAGCCCCAAGGATCCTACAGGTCTAAGCAGTGGAGTGCTTCTACCTCCAAAGATGGAGAAGACAAAGCACAATCATACAGGAAACAGTCCCAATGACTTCCCCTTGGCTGCACCAAGCACTTATCTTCTGGCAGCACCCTTAGGGGGAAAACTAGCACTTTTTTCACAAAATTGGCACATTATAACCCAGGACAAATGGGTTCTAGACATAGTGTCACAAGGCTACAATTTTCATTTCCATACCCTGCCAAGGGCAAACGGTTGGCCAGACTTGCCAAAAAATCAATGGGCAGAGGCTGAAAAACAAATCGCAGCTCTCATGGACATGAGGGCTATTCAGCAAGTGCCACAGCAAGAACAGGGACAAGGATTTTACTCAAGACTGTTCTTGGTACCCAGAAAGGACAAAGCATGGAGACCAATACTGGACCTATCTATTCTAAACACTTTCCTGGATATACCAAAATTCAAGATGTTGACCTTACAGCAGCTTCTGCCCATGCTAGGCAGCAAGGCTTGGCTCATGACTTTAGACCTAAAAGAGGCATGTCTGCATGTCCCAGTCAGACAAACGATACCTCAGATTCAAGGCTGGCTCAAAGCATTACCAATTTTCTGTACTGCCCTTTGGCTTATCTACTGTGCCCAGGGTCTTCACAAAGTGCCTGGCACTAGTAATTGCTTACTGCAGACAAAGAGGAATACAAATATATCCTTACTTGGACGACTGCCTCATACAAGCAGAGAACAAGGACATTCTACTACAGCATCTGACATTTGTGATAAGACTTTTAACATGCCTAGGGTACAGTCAACAAAAATAAATCAAAACTAATACCCTCTCAAGAGATAATATTCCTGGGTGCAAGCTTAAATACAACTGCCCAGATGGCTTATCTCACTCCAGACAAACAAAGGCAACTGACTACCTATTTCAAGAAAATGGCAACAAAGGCCCAGTTATCTGCAAAAAAAATTCTGCAGGCTTTGGGCTTCATGGCATCCTGCATCTTACTAATTCCATATGCAAGACAGCATATGAGGAAAATTCAATGGCACCTAAAAAGTGTCTGGACACAGCATTGCCACAGTCTGGAAACAATGATTGCTCTGATTCCCTGCCTGCAACAGGAGTTGCGATTGTGGACAAAGGCTTGTCACCAAAACAAGGGACAGCCATTCTCACTACCCCCAGCCAGGCAGAGCCTAACGACGGATGCTTCCGATTATACCTGGGGGGCACACATGGCAGGAAGAGGCATTCAGGGCACCTGGTCCACAAACCAAAAGCATCTACATATCAATCAAAAAGAGATACTAGCTGTTCAATATGCCTTGACAGCCTTCAAGGACCTACCTCATTCGGGACAACTACTGATAAAGACAGACAACACCATGGTCATGTGGTACACAGACAAGCAGGGGGGCACTCATTCTTTTCCCCTGTGCAGACAAGCCATGGCTTTATGGGACACAGCATTGACTTACCAAGTTCATCTGCAGGCACAATTCCTGCCAGGAAAGGAAAATACTCTGGCAGACGAACTAAGCAGAAACCTCATGGTTTCCCACGAGTGGCACCTGGATCCACAAGTCTGAAGCATGATAACAAAGAAATGGGGATGCCTGGACACAGATCTACTTGCCTCCCCTCAAAACAATCAACTAAAATGATTCTGCACAAGGACTCATCACAGACAAGCTTGGAAAGTGGACGCCTTATCTTTCAGCTGGACAAACCTATCAGTATATGCCTTTCCCCCACTGCCTCTGCTCCCCAAGATACTCCTAAAGGGCAGGCAGGAGAAACCAAAAATTATTCTGATTGCCCCAGACTGGCCACTCCAGTACTGGTATCCGATCTTAATGAACTTGTCCCAATTCCCAGCCTGGACCTTACCTCAAATACCTCATTTACTGTCCCAGCAAAACAATCAGATTCTGCACAGCCAACTCAGGACCCTAAACCTGGCAGCATGGCGGATAATGTAGCCATACAAACCACACCTCTCAATAAAGCTGTGATGGATGTCATTTTAGAAGTCTGAAGGCCTAGTACTAGAAAATCCTATGCTGGGAAATGGAAGAGATTTTGCGCTTGGAACCAAGCTCAAGGAACTGATACAGCTGTCCCAAATATTAACTGAGATGCTGGACAAAGGCCTATCTTTTTCATTAATTAAAATCCATGCCTCTGCCATTTCGGCTCATTACAATACAGAGCCACCACTCTTTTCTCATCCTTTATTAAGTCAGTGCCTCAGAGGAGCCAAAAACTTAAGGCCCCCAAGGAGAATGCCAATACCTGCATGGGACCTCAATTATGTCTTAGAAAAACTCACCTTACTTCCTTTTGAGCCGTCTGCTACTGCAGATATAAAGTTCTTATCTTGGAAAACAGCTCTGCTCCTAGCAATAACTTCTGCAAGACGAGTTTCAGAGCTACAGGCTCTCATGGCTGTGGAACCCTTTATCATTTTTTATCTGGACAGGGTCTCTCTGAGAACAAACCCTACCTTTATGCCTAAGGTGGCTTCCAGTGTAGCCCTTAACCAAACAATTCATTTGCCAACTTTTTATCCAAATCCACAGAACAAGGGGGAGAAAATTCTGCATTCTTTGGACATACACAGACAACTTAGATTCTACTTGGACAAAACTAAAGATTTCAGAAAGGCAGAACAATTACTAGTGGCATATGCCACAGCATCACAAGGAAAGGCTATCTCCAAGCAGACTATTTCAAAGTGGATAGGTCACTGTGTTCGTTTCTGCTACTCACAGCATGGTAAACCAGTGCCTAAGGGCATTAGGCCACATTCAACCAGAGCTGCAGCCACTTCTGCAGCCTTTCTCAGGGGAGTACCAACCAAAGACATTTTTGAAACTGCTACTTGGAGTTCAGTGCATACCTTTAGAAAACATTACAATCTGCCTCTTTACTCTAAATCCAGGGCAGGCTTTGCCACTGCAGTTCTGCAGGGCCTCATAGCCGCTCCTAATGCTGTTTAGCTCCAGCCCCCCAACCATAGCTTTGGGACTCAACCCAAATGTAATGACTGCAACAGTGAAACACGAAGAACATAGTACAGTTGTGTACACTTACCATAAATGTAACATTTTTTCCCAGGGATACAGATTCCAGATGTCCTTCAAGAATGCAACTGCAGTCATAACATATGGGTTGTCCTGCCTCAGGCAGCCCTCGGTCGGCCAGATTCCAAAGTCTGGGTCCGACGTCGGCTGATGTCGCATTTCTCTCTGACGTCAGAGCGGCTGGAGTACATAAGCATCAGCCGACGCCATTTTCTTCAGTCTTTCTTGCAGCGCGGTGCCCGAAGCAGAAGCAGTTCGCAAGTGCCAGTCGGTCAGCTCCTGTATTCTTCGATTCCGAAGTCATCAAAAAAGATAAGTACCCCGTTGGGGACCTTTTCTTGCCTCAGCCGATGTCAGAAATTACTGAAAAAGTTAACAATTGTCTTTCTTGTGGTAAACAAATACCTCATAAGGATTTCCACTCTTACTGTCTTCCTTGCCTTGGCCCAGACCACGACGTCTCGGCCTGTGTAGCCTGTGCTCGCTTCAACAAGCGCACTCTCAGGCGCCGGGCGGAGTTCGCTGAAGATTTTTTTGGCGAAAAATTTGCCTATACAATGCCGTCGGAGCTTCCGACATCGCAAACTCCCAAGAAACGAAAAGACCGGGACCGACATCCTCGGCCCGCGTCTACCACCGACTCCACACCAAAACCTACCGCGAGTGCTCCGGTTCCCCCTGAGATGGTTTTTCCACCGCTCCGAACCGAAGACACTGCATTACCGACGACTCCGATTCCGGATATCACTCCGACGCCAGTTATTGATTTTCCTCCGGATACCGAAACCGAGGAAATGCCCGAGACCATTGCTGTAGATAAGGTCACTCCTGCATGTGGAGCTGCCAGGCCTCCTATGGCCATGTCTATTAAGGCCTACACTAGGGCTAAGGCGGCCAGCAAGACCAAGCATCTTTCTGCTAAAGCCTTACCTCAGCCTACTCCAGAGACACAAATTATGACTATGGCTGCTGACTTAATTGCTATGATTAGAGGTTCACAGGCCCATCCTGAGAGAGGATCCCAGCCTCCTTCTGATAAAAGGCCCGGGTTGAACCCTCTGACCCTATTCCTTCAGATGAAGATTCTGAGGACTCTGTCCACTCTGATGGCCAGGAAGAGCTCTTCCAGACCTATGAGGACTCAGATGCAGAGGATTCCATCCCCTCGGCCTCCCCTCCTGAGGATATTTCTTTTGGGGAAGTTCTGCATACCACGAGGGAACATTTCAAGTGGCAAGGCCAGGAATATTCTGATTCCAGAAAGCGCCTTCGAACTTTCCTTAAAAAGCCCCAGCACAGGCCCTTAGCTATTCCTCCTGTGCTTGATGTTTTGGATGATTTATATTCTGACTCTAGTGTTACCCCTGACTCTCTCCCTCCTGCTCCAGCCAAGCCAGACAGGTATTACAGGGTCCCAGAAACACATTCCCATTTATTCAGGGCCCATACTGCTGATTTGGAAACTATTTCCCAGGGACCTAAAGGTGTTTCAGCTTCCACCTCTAAAAATCCTTTGCCCTCCAACAGGGAAGCTAGGTCATTAGAGAGATGGGGTAAAAAGGTTTACACCTCCACTACGTTATCTATGAGAGCTTTGAATTGCCTTTTTCATATGTTACAATATCAGGATTTCCTGTTAGAAGATTTACAGAAAACATTGGCCTCTCCTGATCCTTTAGACAGGAAGTCTTTGCAGGAAGCTGTACATAACTCTCAGCAAGTAAGCAATCACTTCCTGCAGTGTGGATATGATGCACTGGAAGCTTCATGTAGGGCGGCTATGACAGGGGCAGTCATTCGTAGACATGCATGGTTAAAAGATCAACCTCTACCAGATCATGTAAAGGCAAAACTTCTGGATGCACCTTTGGAAAAGAACAAGCTTTTGGTGCTAATGCTAAGGATGTGTTAAAGTCCATCGAGGAAAAAGCAAAATCAGTTCAGACGGTGAAAGATTTCCTCCAGGTTCAACCCCCCAGATTCAGTAGGAATTGGCCTTCAAAAAACTGGTCCTTTCCTAATCCTGAAAAATTTCAAAGGGGTAAAAACAGACGTGGCCGAGGAAGAGGACAATACAGAGGTCCTTACAGGGGCGACAATGGCAGCCAGCAAACCAAAGAAGTGACACAGGGTTTCACCTGCCCCACAGCCACAATCTCAATGACTTTCCTCTACTTCCGCCTACCAGGGAACAAATAATTCTATCTCTGTTTGCAGACAATTGGCACAGACTGACAAAGGACAAATGGATTTTGGACATTATAGACCGAGGTTACAGGTTCCATTATCATACCTTACCAAGAAAACAAGGCATGCCAAACCTACCACAAAACCAGAGGGCAGAGGCTATCAAGCAAATCTCTCTGCTGACTCGGATGAAAGCAATAGAAAGAGTTCCACAACAAGAACAAGGCCAGGGGTTTTACTCAAGACTGTTCCTTGTTCCAAGAAAAGAATCTCAATGGAGACCAATACTGGATTTGTCCACATTAAACACCTTTCTCATAGTACCAAAGTTCAAAATGCTGACTCTACAGCAACTCCTTCCCATGCTGGGCAAGGGGTCTTGGCTGATTACTCTGGACCTCAAGGAGGCATACCTGCATGTCCCTATCGGACACAGCTGCAGAAGATACCTCAGATTTCTTGCAGGGCCAGAGCATTATCAATTCTCAGCATTGCCATTTGGCTTATCTACTGCACCCAGAGTATTCACAAAATGCCTGGCTTCAGTAATTGCTTATTGCAGGCTCCAGGGGATCCAAATTTACCCGTACCTGGACGACTGCCTCATACAAGCGGACGACAAATTGATGTTGACAAAAAACTTGGACTATGTCATACGATTACTTCAAGCTTTGGGATACACAGTCAATTTCCAAAAGTCAAGACTTCAGCCATCCCAGCAAATAATCTTCTTAGGAGCCAAATTAGACACAGCCTCTCAAATGGCTTACCTAACAGAAGACAAGCAAGAGAAGTTAACTCATTATTTCAAAGGTTTGGCAAAACTTACCCAGATGACTGCAAGGAGATTCCTACAGGCCCTGGGTTACATGGCATCCTGCATTCTCCTGGTTCCATTAGCAAGACTACACATGAGAAAGCTTCAATGGTACCTAAAAAGCCTATGGTCTCAGCACAGCAACAACTTAGAGACAACCATACCGCTCATTCCATGCCTACAAAAGGAATTCCTATGGTGGGCCTCGGTAAGCCAGGCAAACACAGGTATGTCATTCAAAAAACCACAGATAACACAGACCATGACCACAGACGCCTCAGACCTTGGATGGGGGGTGCACATGGAAGGCAGGTGTATACAAGAACAATGGTCTCCAAAGGAAACACATCTGCACATAAACCAAAAGGAAATGCTGGCAGTAATGCATGCCATCGAGGCCTTTCAACACCAACTTCAGCAAGGCCATTTACTGATACGGACAGACAACACCACTGTGATGTGGTATATAAACAAGCAAGGGGGCACACATTCTTACCCCCTTTGCAGACTGACAATGCATCTTTGGGAAAAATCACTCAGCCTAAACATTCAGTTACAATCCCAGTTTGTTCCAGGCAAAGAAAATGTGCTGGCGGACAGCCTAAGCAGGAATTTCACAGATCCACACGAGTGGAGGTTACATCCGAAGATCTTCACACAGCTCACTTCGACATGGGGCAGGCCAGAAGTAGACCTATTTTCCTCTCACCTCAACCATCATCTACAAAAATTCTGCTCAAGGACATACCATCCACAAGCTTGGAAAATAGATGCTCTCTCATTCAACTGGAACTCCCTAAAAATCTATGCATTCCCACCTCTGCCACTGATGACCTCAGTATTACTAAAGATCAAAGCAGAGAGACCCAAGGGGATCCTAATAGCTCCGGACTGGCCAAGACAACACTGGTATCCACTACTATGGAGCATATGTCACACCAAGAAGTGGGCCCTTCCCCAATGGCCTCTACTTTTGACTCAACACAACTTCAAAACAGTGCATCCAAACCTTCAGACACTGCAGCTAACAGCCTGGGAGATCCCATGAATAATCTCAACGTATCTCTCTCCAAGGAAGTTCAGCGGATACTAACAGAGGCTCGAAGACCATCCACCAGAAAGGTTTACTTAGCAAAATGGAAGAGATTCAGCATTTGGAATACCAGCAAGGGACATGATGCATCATTATTGAACATCCCACTCATCCTGGAATATTTGGCAGATATGCTAAAGAATGGACTCTCATATTCTTCCATAAAGATACATGCATCAGCTATTTCAGCTAGATATAACACTGATCCGCCTGTCTTTTCACATCCTTTGCTAAGGCAATTCCTCAGGGGAATCAAGAACATTAAGCCACCAAGAAAGGCTCCAGTGCCAGCCTGGGACCTCAATTTTGTCCTAGAAAAACTGACTCTACCTCCATTTGAGCCAGCAGCTTCAGTTGACTTGCAATTTCTCTCATGGAAGACAGCTTTCCTGTTGGCAATTACCTCAGCAAGAAGGGTTTCGGAACTACAGGCCCTAATGGCAATACCACCGTTCATAATTTTCCACAGAGACAGGGTTTCATTAAGGACCAACCCTACTTTTATGCCAAAGGTGGTATCTAGGGTTTCTTTAAATCAAGCTATTCATCTGCCTGCTTTCTTCCCCAATCCTGAGAATAAGGGGGAAAGACTGTTACATACCTTGGACATTCACAGACAACTTCGATACTACCTGGACAGAACCAAGACCAGTAGAAGGTCTGACCAGCTTTTTGTAGCTTACGCCCCTGCAGTCCAAGGAAAAGCAATTTCAAAACAGACTATTTCAAAATGGATTGGACATTGCATCAGATTCTGTTATTCCTTTCATGGAAAGACTGTCCCAGCCAATGTCAGACCACATTCCACCAGAGCTACAGCCACCTCTACAGCATTCTTAAGAGGGGTGCCTACTAAGGACATTCTAGAAGCTGCTACATGGAGCTCCGTGCATACATTCTCCAAACACTACAATCTCCCTCTATACTCCAGATCCAGAGCAGGCTTTGCTTCGGCAGTCCTGCAGGGTTTGATTGCCACACCATCTTTTCCTAGAGCATTCCTCCCCCAGCTAAGCTATGGTATTCTACCCATATGTTATGACTGCAGTTGCATTCTTGAAGGACATAGTACAGTTTTGTACCTACCATAAATGTAGATGTCCGATAGATATGCAACTGCAGTCGGATTTTCCCTCCTCCATACCCCTCTATGCCTAGGGTCCACTCCTATCCCTGTTTCTCTTAGCTGGGGATATCTGTTATGGTGTATCTGTTTATTGCTCATTTATTTGTCTGGAATCCTGTTTTTGTCTTCCAATTTGATTTCAGCCTTCCTTGGAGGGCACCTGGCATCTGTGGCAAGAAACACTGAAGAAAATGGCGTCGGCTGATGCTTATGTACTCCAGCCGCTCTGACGTCGGAGAGAAATGCGACATCAGCCGACGTCGGACCCAGACTTTGGAATCCGTCCGACCGAGGGCTGCCTGAGGCAGGACAACCCATATGTTATGACTGCAGTTGCATATCTATCGGACATCTACATTTATGGTAGGTACAAAACTGTACTTTCCTCACTCCCATCCATAAGCGGATGGCCAGACCTCCCCCCAAACCAGTGGGCAGAAGCCCAAAAGCAAGTACTTTTTCTTCTCAATATCAAGGCTATTCAACCTGTCCCAGCAGAAGAAAGGGGACAAGGTTTTTACTCCAGACTGTTTCTGGGCCCCAGAAAAGAAAACTCTTGGTGTCCTATCCGGGATCTGTCTATTCTCAACATCTTTTTGATGGTTCCAAAATTCAGAATGCTAACTCTCCAACAGCTGCTTCCTAAGCTAGCCAAGGACTACTGGCTAGCAACCCCAGATTTAAAAGAAGCTTATCTGCACATCCCCATAAGGGAATCTTGCAGGAAATACCTACGCTTCAGAGCAGGTTCTATGCACTATCAGTCCTCTGCAATTCCCTTTGGCTTATCTACTGCACCCAGGGTATTCACAAAGTGCCTAGCTCCAGCCATTGCATATTGCAGGCAGAAAGGAATTCAGATTTACCCATACTTAGACGATTGCCTGATTCAGGCGGACAGTCAGGAATTGCTACTTCAGCACCTGGCATTTGTAAAGAGACTTTTAACTTCACTGGGGTATACCATCAACGAACAGAAATCACAGCTAGTACCCAGCCAACAGATTGTATTCCTGGGAGCAAGCTTGAACACAACTTCCCAGATGGAATTCCTCACTCCAGAGAAACAAATTTATTTGACAAACTATTTCAATCTACTGGCCACCAAAACCCAGCTATCTGCAAGAAAAATACTGCAAGCCCTAGGGTTCATGGCCTCTTGCATTCTACTAATTCAATATGCAAGACTGCATATAAGGAAACTTCAATGGTACCTAAAAAGTCTCTGGAGTCAACATTCTCAGGACCTGGAAACAATTATTCCTTTCATTCCTTGCCTAAGGACAGAGTTCCTTTGGTGGGCAGAGGCCTGCAAACACAACAAGGGACTCCCTTTCACTCTACCCTCTGCCACCCAAGCCCTAACAACAGACCCATCAGACTATGCATAGGGGGCTCACATGGCAGGGCAGTGCATTCAGGGCAAATGCACCTGCATATCAATCAAAAAGAAATGTTAGCTGTACAGAATGCTCTGACAGCCTTCAAAGGCCTTATTCTTCCAGGACAACTGTTGGTAAAGACAGACAACACCACAGTTATGTGGTACATAAACAAGCAGGGGGGAACCCACTCGTACCCTCTCTGCAGACTAGCCATGGCTCTGTGGAACACAGCCTTGAGCAACCAAGTGCACTTAACAAGCTCAGTTCTTGCCAGGCAAACTAAATTCACTGGCTGATGACTTAATGTCTCTTAATGCTGATAAAATACCAGGTCTTAATGAAGTTGTCTCTCTTAAGCCTTTTTTAAAAGCTAGACCTCACAAACACTGAGTATAGGATTGTTTTTTATACATATTTTTTATATATTTTTTTTATCTTTTTTATATGTTTCATTTGCCTGTTTTCTTGTTGTGACATTTTTCTCAGATAATTGATGCTTTTAGCACTGCTTTAATTGACTAATTAACTTATGGTATTTAACTGCATTTGTTACTAGTTTAGAACAGTCTGATGAAGCGGTGAGAGCACACCGTGAAAGCGCTTAATCTCTTTTGTGTGCATTAAAGTTTACTGTTTTAACTTCAGCTGTGTTAGTTTCGGTACTTTTTTGTTTTTCTCTGAGGAACACAGCCTTGAGCAACGAAGTGCACTTACAAGCTCAATTCTTGCCAGGCAAACTAAATTCACTGGCAGACGACAAGCACAAATCTCATGGACCCATACGAGTGGAAACTAGAACCCAAAATATTTAAGCTTTTGAGGGACAGGTGGGGGACACCACAGGTGGACCTTTTTGCTTCCCCTCAGAACTATCAATTGAGCAAATATGGCACTAGAACTCACCACAGCCATGCTTGGAAAGTGGATGCCCTATCCCTCACCTGGGAAAGCTTCTCAGTCTATGCCTTTCCCCCTCTGCCACTCCTCTCGAAGGTTCTACTAAAAATCAAACAGGACAATCCTGATTGTGCCAGACTGGCCACGCCAGCCCTGGTACCCTCTTTTGCACAGTTTGACAGTGTTACAACCATGGCAACTGCTTTAGACTCCTTCCCTGCTGTCCCAGCAGGCGGGCCAGATTTTGCATCCTCAGCTACAGACCCTGAACCTTGCAGCCTGGCTAATCCTCTGAATTCAACACCAGCAACCGTCAGTAAGCAGGTGCTGGATGTCATTCTTGAGTCAAGGAGGCCTAGTACTAGAAAATCCTTTTTGGAAAAATGGAAAACATACTGTTCCTGGAGCCAGTCTCAGGGAATGGGCACAACTGTGCCCAGCTTACCTCATATACTAGATTACTTAACAGAAATGCTCCACAACGGCCTATCCTTCTCTTCAATTAAGATTCATGTCTTTGCCATATTAGCTCATTATAATACTGAATCACCTCTTTTCTCTCATCCTGTGATAAAACTGAGAGGAGCCAAAACTTTAAGATCCCCCAGGAGAGCTCCCACTCCAGCCTGGGACCTTAACTTTTTATTAGAAAAGCTCACACTTGCGCCCTTTGAACCTGCAGCCACAGCAGAGTTAAAATTCCTCTCATGGAAAACAGCTTTACTTCTAGCCATCACTTCAGCAAGAAGAGTGTCTGAATTGTGGGCCCTTATGGCAGTGGAACTCTTCATTATCTTCCATGTAGACAGGGTTTCCCTCAGGACTAACCCATCTTTTATGCCCAAGGTGGTGTCTAGTGTGGCTTTAAACCAGTCCATTCATCTGACAACCTTTTTTCCTAATCCTCAGAATAAAGGGGAAAGGATCCTGCATTCCCTGGACGTGCGCAGACATCTTAGGTTCTATCTGGACAGGACTAAGCATCTCAGAAAATCTGACCAGCTGCTAGTCAGCTTTGCTGCAGGGGCAGAGGGCAAGTCCATTTCAAAGCAAACTATTTCTAAACGGATAGCACACTGCATCCATTTCTGCTACAAGCACCATGGGAAACTTACCCCACAGGGGATTAGAACTCATTCCACCAGGGCTACATCTGCCACTACAGCATTTCTCAGGGGAGTCCCTACCAGGGTCATCCTGGAAGCTGCAACCTGGAGCTCTGTGCACACTTTCACCAAGCACTACCATTTGCCTGCATTTTGTAAATCCAGAGCTGGATTTACCACAGCAGTCTTACAGGGCCTGATTTCCAGCCCTAATGCTTCATAACTACCTCCACCCCTTCCTTAGCTTTGGGAATCAACCCAAATGTGATGACTGCAACAGTAAAACATGAAGAACATAGTACAGTTGTGTACACTTACCATAAATGTTGATGTTTGAGTGTTTTCACTGTTGCAGTCCTGGTTACCCTCCCTCCAGCCCCCTGTCTTGACTTTTATCTTAATCTTTTTTGTCTGGCATATGTTATGTCATTGATATTTGTTTTTTGCTGGGGGTATTACATACCATGTAATTGTTTCCTATTTTGGAGGCACCTGACATCTGGGGCAATAAAAACTAATGTAATGGCGTCGGCTGCATGTTTTATACCCCTGATGACCTGACGTCATGGAAGAAGCAACAGCATCCGACGCAGATATCCCAAGACTCTGGTATTCAGGCTGGCTGAGGGCTACCTGCAGGCAGATAGCCCAAATTTGATGACTGCAGCAGTGAATACACTCGAACATCTACATTTATGGTAAGTGTACACAACTGTACTTTCTCCTGTCCAACTGAAACAGTACCATTTGGGGCCAGTCAGATACCACAAAACTGTAAGTTAGTACAGCAAGAACAATCTGGTTTACAGCTTGGACTTTGTTCCTAGATGTCTTGGCTGTTTTCAGTATTAATTTTAGTCTTCTGAAATATTCTTTACCAAGTTTTGTTCACATCAGTCTATGTTTTATTGTCAAACTTTCATCATTTCCCAAATATTTCTACACTCCCTCCTGCTCAGGTTCCTTTATATCACATTCCTGTCCCAGACTGATATTTTCTTGATGCTGCAGCTTTCCTGCTTTAAATGTTGTTTTTGCACATTTATCAAGACCAAATGGCTTTCTTATATATTCTTTCCAAAGACATGCATCTGGAGCATTCCTCCCTGGGCCTTCTCTGAACATAGGCTCAGTCCTAGTTGGACTTTCATGGTCAACAAATGATCTGATGTTGTCTCCTTCATTCACCTTCATGATAGGGTGTCAGATCCTACCCTCGGATCCGGCTTAACCACTTTCCACAGGGATCTGACTCGCAAGCTCCTCACTCATACCCACAATGCCCTACATCCACCCAATTACTCCAGATGTCACTTGCTGCTTCTGCGAGTCAGACATATATTCCTTCTCTCAAGCATGGTTAGCCTTTCAGATAGTGTTTTTACTTCCAGTTGTAAGTGCCTTTGGCTATTTTTCTCCTCCCTTTTCTTTCTAGTGTGTGTGTGTATATGCCTGCGTACATTTTTTTTCCTTTGTTGCTGTAAAAAAAAAAAAAACGTTAGTCTTACTTTTCTAATAGTGGTTATATTTACTGTTAAATTTAATGTTAAATTTAGAATTAACTTTAGTACTTAGTTCTTTCTTAGTACAGCTCTTACCTCTGCTTTCCTTTTGGCATGGTCTTTCTGCCTTTCAGGTAGTAGAGAGGGTCTTCTCCCAGGTTGGAGATTTGACTGTACAGGTTCCCCAATCCACACCTGTACCTCCATCAGATCCAGGCCTGGCTTTCTGTCATCCTGCCATCAGTCTTCCCATCCCTAGTGGCCTCCAGGATTTTCCTGCTCAGGAGTGATCCCCCTCTCCTGATACTTCCCCAGAATATCCAATTGAGGAAGCTCCACAGAAGAGGACATGTAAAAGGAAGCACGTAGACTTCCCCTTGGAGTCATTGACCAAGGACACTGACTTTGATGAGGGGGAAGATCACCCTGATCCCCACCTGAAGACATCTCCTTTGAAGACATTGCAGATCTTGAGGCAGAAAGGTGGGCAATCTGCCTAACCTCCTTCCTCTGAGGAGTCAGTTCTCTTGGAGGTGTTCGGGATGGGCCCATCTACATCCTGGGTGACCCCCCCAGCAGATGCACTAGTGGATTTAATATCTTACCATGTATAAAAGGAACTAGATACTATTCCCAAGTGGCCCAATAGTTTTTTAGTGCCCCCTGTAGACAGGAAACACTGGAGTAAGGGCCCCATAGTTGATATTATCATGGTGGCAGTGGCCACCAAGAAAGAGCTGGCAGAAGAAACTGCCAATGTCCATCCACCGAGCAAGGAGTCCAGAGTGTTGGACAGAATTTGGAAGCACATTTATGCCTCATCAACCTGTGTGCTGAGGTTGTTAAATTATCTAGCTCATTTCACTCAGCTCCAGAGGGACCCGATCAAAGAAGTGCCAGCTTCTCTCTCAGAGTCCATACCTGTGGAAGAATTTAAGAAAGTTTCTCCCAAGCTGTCCACGCTTTCTTCTGTTGCCTCCCATACCATAGAGGGCACCTTGCTTGCAACCGGTTCAGTACTTTTCCTAAGGAAGCATGCCTGGATGAGGCTATGTGATTTTGCGGAGCCCTTTAAGGCGTAGTTTGTCAATGCCCCTTATGATGGCTTCTCCCTTTTTGGGCCATCGGTCAGATACACTCTTACCCACAGCAAAAGAATGGGAAGAACCTTTCTCTTGTTGGAATCAAGATTTCTATCCCCCAAAGGTTCTTCTCAAGGAACCAGCGTAGGGGTAAGAAAATGTGATTCTGTAAGGCCCAAGGGCCTTTCCAGGACCCACACAGAGAACCCTCCTCCAGAGGCAGAGGAGGAGGGTTTGATGGTAGATGCTGCCTGAGATACAGAGGGAGTCCACAGAACCAGGTCTTTTGGGAACGCCTTCCTGATAAACCTTACCAGTGCTCCTGAAGTGCTGCCCGACTGTCTGTCTCTAGAGGCAGTCGGGAGACGATTAGCTTTGCACCCCGAAGCCTGGACCCAATTTAATCAAAACCATTCCATGCTAAGTGTGATATCCAGAGGTTATTATATTCCATTTTCCCTTCCACCTCCAAAATCCAAAAGCCTTCACGACATGCCAGCCAGTCAATGTCAGCAGGCAGCACAGGAAATTCAACAACTGTTGCAAAAAAGAGTCATCCGTGAGGTCCCTACCAAACAGAGAGGATTCAAAACCTACTCCCACTTGTTTTTAGTGCTGAAAAAGACAGGGGACCTAAGACCCATTCTGGATCTCAGCAAGTTAAATGAATACATAAAGAAAATAAGGTTTCAAATGGTTACGGTTCGGTCCATTCTGCCATTGTTGCACAAGGACGACTGGTGTGCTCTATAGATCTCAAGGACACATAGTACCACATCAAAATAGACAGACGCTCCAGGAGATATCTGCAATCCTGGCTGGGAGCCAATCACTACCAGTTCAGAGCACTGCCCTTCCAACTCACCACAGCCCCCCATGTGTTCATGAAATGCATGGCAATGGTAGCCGCTCACCTGAGGCTCAATGGGTTCCAAGTGTTTCCATATTTAGACAATTGGCTCCTAACCGGTCCCACAAAGCATTGACTAATCCAAGCCAAGGGCTATTTACTCCAGTTAACGCACTCCCTGGGCATCACCATAAACATGAGCAAGTCCAATCTTACTCCAGTTCAGAAGCTACAGATGTTCTTCGTGTTTCACTGTTGCAGTCATCACATTTGGGTTTTCCCTGCCAGGGTAGTCCTCGGCCGGCCCGAATACCAGAGACTTAGTATTTCTGCATTGGTTGCTGTCGCTTGAGGACTGACGTCAGGTTGTCAGTGGTATAAAGTAAGGCAGCCAACACCATTACATCAGCCTTTCTTGCTGTGGAGCCCGAAGCAGAAATGGTTCACATGAGTTCCGGTCGGCCGCTACCTGAGTTTTTGTTTCTGAATTGAAGTTGAAGCCTTCTAATGTCAAGTAACCCAGTGGGGATCCTTTTTTCTTGCACTGACCGATGTCAGAAAAAATTAATAATTGTCTCTCCTGTGGAAAGCAAATACCACACCGAGACTTCCATTCTTACTGCATCACTCTAGGCCCAGACCACAACTTCCCCTGTTGTCGCTTTTGTGCTTTGTTTAATGCCAGAACTATCCGTCATTGGGCTCTTATTGTACCTAGATATTTTTGTTTACAGTTCTTGAATTCCAGTATGGCTTTGGTAAGCCATCCGACAGCAGATCTGAAAAAATGTAAAGATAAAGACAGCGACAGACTGCACAGGTCCAAACCTTTTGATGACGCTTACGTTAAGCTAGTCCATCAGTCCTCTGGTACTCAGTGAGGTGCTTTTGCAGCTCCTGATGCCCGCTTCAGTTGATTTGCAGGCCACTACTGAGATGCTTTCAGAGTTCAATATGCCGTAAAACTCTTCTTTGTCTAAGGATCCTGCGGTCGTCTCTACCTTGGATGGGTCCGGAGCTGCTTAGCAGGCACCAGCTTCCGAGGAAGTCCTTCGCACCTCTGAATCTCAACGCAAACCAACATCTTCTTTCTCGACTACCATTCTTTCTAAAACAATCAATTTGCGTTAATAACCAGTTTGGCAGCCTGACTCCTGAACGCACTTTGTTTTCATCAGTTCTAAAACAATCAAGTTCCTTAGGTCCAGGGTTCGAACCACACCCAAGAAGCCGACTACCCACTCTCAGGTGCCTGCTACCTTGCCTCACTCTCAAATGCTTAAATTGGCAGAAAAACTTATCATGCTGATGTTTTGATGCCCTAGAAGCTACCCCCTCAAAAAGGAAAAGAGTTCTGTCCCCAGTAGTTTTGTCTGAACAAGAGTCAGATGAATCTGATGCATCTGATTATGAAGACATGCAGCCCCTCTCCACTTATGAGGATTCTGTTGTAGAGAAATCCATTCCTTCAGCCTCTCCCCCAGAAGATTTTTCCTTTGGGGAAACCCTGCATACTTTAAGGGAGCATTTCCAATGGGAGAGTCAGGACTACCCTCAGTATAAAAAAAGACTCAGGGAATTCCTAGATGATCTGCAGTACAGATCCTTGGCCATCTCCCCAGTCCTGGATGAGGTTTTCCTTGAATCCAGCTTGACACCTGATGCCCTCCCTCCTACTCCCAGGAAACCAGACAGGTACTACAGAGTCCCTGACTCACACAAATATCTTTGAAAAATCCAACAGCTGACCCTGAGGTCATTTCTCAAGGGGCAAAAGGAATTAAATCAACCTCTGCTAAGAATTCCATCCCCTCAGACAGGGATTCCCGAGCATTAGACAGATGCAGTAAAAAAGTATACACCTCATCTACTCTTGCTATCTGGGCACTAAATTGTCATTTCCATATGCTTAAATATCAGCAACATACCTTGGAACTCCTTAAACAAAAAATGTCCGCCCTTCCTGCTTGGGCAGACTCTAAAGATTTACAAGACTTAATGCATTCTGCAAGTCAGGTAACTAAACACACCTTGCACTGTGGTTTTGATGCCCTAGAAGCTTCTTGCAGGGCAGCAGTCACTGGATCTGTCATTAGAAGACATGCATGGCTTAAGGAACAACCCCTGCCAGACCATGCTAAACCTAAATTGTTGGATGCACCCTTGCACAAAGATAACTTATTTGGCACTAAGGCAGAAGAGGTCTTAAAAAAGATGGAAGAAAAAGCAAAATCTATGCAAACAGGTAACGATTTATTACAGGTCCTGTCCCCTAGGTTCAGCAGGCATTTTCCCTCCAAGCACTGGTCCTTTCCTGCTCTGAGTAAACAGGCCCAGCCTTGGACTCATGGAAACAGACCCCCACCCCCAGACAGCAGCCCCAGGGAATGCAGAGATCTAAGCAGTTGACTACCTTCACTTCAAAACCAGGGAGTTCTAAGCCATCCCCTTATGGTAAGAAGTCACAATGACTCATCTCCTCCTGACCTCCCCTCTTCCCACCTTCACTTACCTCAGGAGGAAAACTCTGCTTTCACTTAAGCACCTGGACCACCATTACCAAGGACCAATGGGTTCTGAACATTGTGTCTCAGGGATATAAATTCTCCTTCCACACCCTTCCAACCCCAAAAGGGTTCCCAGATCTACCACCAAGTCAGTGGGCAGAGGCTCAAAAGCAAATCCATTCCCTGTTCTCTTTGAGGGTAGTAGAAGTAGAGCATGTTCCTGCAGAGCAGATAGGGAAAGGCTTCTACACCAGACTTTTTCCTGGTGCCCAGAAAAGAAGGCACCTGGTTCCCCATCCCTGATCAATCCATTCTAAACACCTTCTTGGTGATCCCAAAATTCAAAATGCTCACCCTCCAGTAGCTGCTACCCATGCTGTCCAAGGACGCTTGGCTAGCCACCCTGGATCTAAAAGAGGCCTACCTCCACATTCCTATCAGGGAATCATGCAGAAAATATTTCCGCTTCAGGGCAGGATCTCAACATTTTCAGTTCTCTGCACTTCCCTTTGGCTTATCTACTCCTCCCAGAGTTTTCACAAAATACCTGGCTCCGGCCATTGCCTTTTGCAGGCAAAGAAATATTTAAATATACCCATACTTAGATGACTGCCTTATTCAGGCAGACAGCCAGGAAAAGCTGCTCAAACACCTGGGCTTTATAAAGAGCCTACTAACCTCCCTATGGTACACAATCAATGAAAAGAAATCAAAACAGGTGCCCACCCAAAGGATAATCTTCCTTGTAGCAGTCTGGACACAGGATCTCAGATGGCATTCCTTACACCAGAGAAACAGTTTTCCTGTCAGCCTACTTCTCTCAACTGGCCACCAGGCCCCAGCGTTCTGCAAGGAAGATTCTGCAAGCTCTGGGGTTCATGGCATCTTGCATACTCCTCATTCCATATGCCAGACTGCATATGAGGAAACTTCAATGGTACCTAAACAGCCTTTGGTGTCAACACTCTCAAGACCTGGAAACACTTCTACCTATAATTCCTTGCCTCAGAAAGAAGTTTCTTTGGTGGGCAGCAGCATGCTCCCACAACAAGGGACTGCCCTTCTCCCCACACCCCGCCACCCAGCTTCTCACCACAGATGCATCAGACTATGCTTGGAGCCCACAGCAAATCCCCCTGCACATCAGTCAAAAAGAGATGATGGCTCTGCAGCATGCCTTGATAGCTTTCAAACACCTTCTCTCTCCAGGGGTTCTCCTGATCAAAACAGACAACACCACTGTGATGTGGTACATCAGCAAGCAGGGAGGGACTCACTCCTCCCCTCTATGCAGGCTTGCCATAATCCTTTGGCTCACAGCCTCTTCCATGCAACTCCAGCTGTTAGCCCAGTACCTACCAGGCTCTCTCAACTCCCTGGCAGACCAATTAAACAGAAACCTTTTGGACCCACACGAGTGGCAGCTCAACAAAAATACCTTACTCCTAATAACTCAAGAAATGGGGAACCCAGAAGGTCGACCTCTTTGCCTCCCACACCAACCATCAGCTCAGCAAATTCTGCACCAGGGAGCATCACTGCGTGGCTTGGAAAGTGGATGCCCTGTCCTTCCCCTGGGTCAGCCTCTCAGTCTATGCCTTTCCTCCCCTACCTCTCATCCCCAGGGTACTGCTCAAACTAAGGGAGGAAAAACCAAGGACCATTCTTATAGCTCCAGACTGGCCCCGACAGCACTGGTACCCCTTGCTGCGCAGGCTGTTCCCGCTGCCTCCATGACATCTTCCTCAGATTCCAAACCTCCTAACCCAGAGGGAAGGGGAATTCATGCATCCCCAGTTGCAGACACTCAGTTTGGCAGCTTGGCTTATTCAATATCCTCGAACCAATCTGCCATCCTCAATAAGCAGGTTCTGGATGTTATCCATGAGGCCAGACACCCTAGCACCAGAAAGTCTTATGCAGATAAATGGAAAAGGTTCTGCACCTGGATCCAGGCTAACGGGGCCAATACAGCACAGCCCTCCATCCCTCTCATCCTGGATTACTTAGCTGACCTATTACAAAGTGGTCTCTCTTTCTTCTCTATAAAAATTCATGCCTCTGCTATGTCTGCTCATTTTCCCATTGAGCGTCCCCTTTTCTCACACCTTTTGATCAAACAGTTCCTCAGAGGGGCTAGCAACTTGAGGCCCCCCAGAAGGGCACCAACACCAGCTTGGGACATTAACCTTGTCTTGGAAAAGCTCAGCCTGCCTCCTTTCAAACCAGCTTCTTCTGCAGAGCTAAAATGTCTCTCCTGGAAGACAACCTTCCTTCTGGCCATCACGTCAGCCAGAAGAGTCACTGAGCTGCAAGCACTCATGGCTGTGGAACCCTTCATCATCTTCCATGCAGACCGGGTATCCCTCAGAACTAACCCAACCTTCATGCCCAAGGTGGTGTCCAGTGTGGCGCTCAACCAAACCATTCATTTGCCCACCATCTTTCCTAATCCCCAGAACAAGGGGAAAAGGATTCTTCACTCTCTAGATGTGCACAGACAGCTCAGATACTATCTGGACAGGACTAAACCCTTCAGAAAGTCTGATCAGTTGCTGGTCAGCTTTGCTACAGGGGCAGAAGGGAAAGCCATCGCCAAGCAAACCATTTCCAGGTGGATAGCACACTACATCCATTGCTACAAACAGCATGGTAAGCCTCCCCCCAAGGGGGTCACGACACACTCCACCAGAGCAGCCTCCACCTCTGCAGCTTTCCTCAGAGGAGTCCCCACCAGGGACATCCTGGAGGCTGCCAACTGGACATCTGTTCACACTTTTACCAAGCATTACCACCTGCTTCTCTTCTCCATATCCAGGGCAGGGTTTGCTTCTGCAGTCTTGCAGGGCATCCTAGCCATCCCCTAGCTTCCTTGACTGCCTCCACCCATTTCCTCACCTTTAGGAATCTACCTAAATGTGATGACTGCAACAGTGAAACAGGAAGAACATAGTACAGTTGTGTACACTTACCGTAAATGTAGATGTTCAAGTGTATTCACTGTTGCAGTCCTGGTTTCCCTCCCTCCAACCCCCTTTTTTCTCCTTCTCCTTTTGTTAACATTCTTCCTTGTTGTTCTCCTTTCTTTACAAGGGACATATTGGTATTTATTTTCCACTGGTGGGGTTCTTCCACCAGTACCTGGCCTCCTACTTTGGGGGCTCCTGACAGGTTAGGGCAAGAAAAACTGATCTAATGGTGTCGGCTGCCTTACATTATACCACTGACGACCTAACATCAGTCCTCAAGTGACAGCAACCGATGCAGAAATACTAAGTCTCTGGTATTTGAGCCGGCCGAGGGCTACCCTGGCATGGATAACCCAAATGTGATGACTGCAACAGTGAATACACTCGAACATTTACATTTGTGGTACATGTACACAACTGTACTTTCATAGGTATGCAGCTCAACACAAGGGATCAGATAGCTTCTCTTCCTCTACACCGAGTAGCTATTCTGAGGAATCAGGTACAACATCTGTTAGCGCTACAAGCCCCCTCCTCTGACTTGATCTTGGGACGTGGGGACCATGTCTGCAGCCATACCGTTAGTTCCCCTAGCCAGGTTCTTCATGTGGGTTCTTCAATGGACGCTAGCAAATAAGTGGTTCATCCTGTCTCAGCCCTTATCCTTTCGCATCAAATTGACTCCTGTCTGTAGGCGTCAGGTCAGTTGGTGGATTCAGTCAGACATTGTTATTCTCGGCAGACTGTTTGTGAGCAATCCCCCGATAGCTACCATGAACATTGATGCTTCCCAGTCCGAGTGGGGGGGGGGTGGGGGCATTACAATGGGAAGATGGTCCAAGGCACATGGTAGCCTCACAAGAAAAGGTTGCATATCAGTGTCCTAGAGATGAGAGATGGCCTGCTGACATTGCAAGCCTTTCAGGATGTTCTCCCTTTGGGGGCTATTGCAGTACACACGTCAGCTGTCTGGTACATCAACAAGCAAGGAGGAACAGTTCCCCCCCCCCCCTGTGCAGGGAGGCCATGAGAATGTGGGAGTGGGCGATCTCTTCAGACTAAACACATGTCCCGGGGAAAACCAGCAAACTGCCGGACAGACTCAGCAGACCACTTCTGATTCTGCATGAGTGGTCCCTCAACCAATCAGTAGCGAACATGATCTTCAGCAGTTGGGGTCAACCTTGCTGTGGCCTCCTTGCCTTTCTCCTCAACAAGTGCAGCAAGGTTTTCACTCTGATTCCTCTGGGGGAGTCACTGAGGGATACTCTGGTCCTCGATTGTTGTCCCTGTCTCCTGTCAGATTATCCTCCTCTCCTGCTAATCCACAAATTACTTCAGAAGGCAAGCAGGTTGAAGAGTTCAGTCATCCTCATTGGCCTTTCCTGGCCTCACCAAATATGGTTCCCCTTCCTCTGGTCTCATCTGAAATATCTTCCTTGGATACTAGTACCCATTCAGGATCTCGTCAGGGATAAAACACCCAAATCTTCAAACCCTGAAATTGACTGCTTGGTTTCTCCACTTCCACCCTTGATTAGACAATCTAGGCTTCAGTCCCCAGTTCGAAAAATTATTTTGGCATAACAAAAGGCTACCACTAAGAAAGTTTACAATATCAAGTGGAAGAGATTTGTTGTTTGGGCTACCAACAGGAGCACTGACCCATTCTCAGCACCTGTTTTAGACATGTTACTGTTTCTCAGAACCCTTTTCAATGAAGGTGCTAGGTTCATAGGTTGGTACTAGGCTATCGGCCCTAGGGCCTATACAAGCCTAGCCATAACAATTCCCTGGATATTTCTTCCCACAGTATTTATTTCCCTGATCCCCAGGGTGAATTTCCTATTTCCCATCCAATCATCAAGGTTCTTTTTGAAGAGTGCTAAAGAGGCTCTGTGTTTGACATGTATGGGCAGTCTATTCCAGAGTCTGGGGAGTCTCTGGGTCAGGAACCTATCCCTCCAGCATGTTTTGTTCATTGTGATGACAAGGTTTAGATCTCCGGAGCGTGTGTCTCTGAGGGATTGGGATTTCTTTAAGTGTAGCATGTCCAACAGCTCTGGGTTTGACATGGCCTTGTATGTTAAGCAGAGATCGGCTCTGAGTAGACAATATGCAACAGAGTATAGGTAGAGTTTTTTTAGATGGTCAGCATAGGGCATTTGCTTTAAGCCTGTGATTCTTTTAGTGAGGTATTTCTGCAGCCTTTCCAGTTTTTGCAGATGTCTTGAGAGGTACATACCAAATGGGGCGTTGTATTCTATAATGGGTCTAATGAGGGATGAGTACAGTGGGACAATTACCTACTTTTTTCTGGATGAAAAGCCCTTAGTGATGAGGTGTGCCTCATAGAAGCATTTCCTGACAGTTGTGGCGATGTGGTTATCGAAGGTGAGACCACTGTCCACCTGTGTCCGTAAGTCTCTTATCACACTTTCGGTGTTTAGTGTACTGCCACTTATGTGGTAATTCACAGGTACATGTTTTTTCCCAAAGGGGATAACTTTATATTTCTTGGCATTGAGCTTGAGCCCATGGGTCTGGCACCAAGCATCTGTTTCTGTAAGTCCCTTTTGTAGAATATCCACATCATTTGGGGATTCAGTAATGGCTTCCAATTTGCAGTCATCTGCGAACTTTGTTAGCCAGAGTCCCTTAGTGTTGGCCTGTACTGCAGAGAAGTAGATGCCAAACAAAAGCAGTCCCAGAACTGAACCCTGAGGTACTCCACTTGTCACTTGTCTGGAGCTGGATTTGGAGTTGGCTACTTTTACAGTGTGGGTTCTGTCGGTAAGCCAGTTGGCACTCCATCGAGTGACATAGGGATTAATGCCCAGCTTAGTAAGTTTATCTATGATTCCACTATTAAGCTACAGTTATCCGCTATTTCTAATTTTCACACAGCAAGTCAGACACGTTCTGTGTTCATGTTCAGATTATGTAAATCTTTCACGAAGGATTATTTTTATTAAGGCCAACAATTAGGGATCCTTCTACTCTTTGGGACCTTACTCTGGTGCTGTAGGCATTGACACAGGGCCCATTTGAAACATCAGCTACTTGAGACATAAAGTTTCTGTCCTGGAAAACAGCTCTCTTTGTGGCTGTGACTTCCATCAAGAGGATTTTTTAACATCAAACTCTATCCTCTAAACCTCCTTACATTCTGTTCCATAGAGGTAGTGTCCTTACGCATTAATCCATCCTTTATGCTTAAAGTAGCTACAGAAGACAATATCAATTAGTCCATTCAACTACCAGTGTTCTTTCCCAATTTTTCTAACGAAGAGGAGTATGTTCTGCACCTTTTAGACTTTCATAGACAGCTCTGTTTTTGTCTACACAGTACCAAGCAATACAGAAAGTCTTATCAGCTTTTTATAGCTTTTTCTTCAAACAGACTTGGGCAAGCGGTATTGAAAATTACCTTGGCAAAATGGATCTCATACCTCATTTCTTTCATTTATTCCTCCAGAGGGTTGCAGTTACCTAAACCTCCTACAGCACATTCTACCAGAGCTATGGCTACTTCCTCTGCCTTCTTTGTCAGAACCTCTGTTGATTACATTTGTGCACCAGCTACATGGTCTAATAATCACACCTTTGTGTCTCATTACAAGTTGGATGTTATTTCCAGGAGCAGGGCTTCTTTTGTCTTGATGGTCCAATGGCATGTCCTTCCATGAGGGCCACCAAGGTTCTCCTATATCAGCAAAATAACGACAGTAAGTCCACCAAGGCTAGCGTCCTGTTTGAATGTGGATAACACTCATACATTGTATGTGATTGGCTATTTTTGCATTTTAAGAGATCCAATTGGCTATTTATATTTGATAATTTCTCCTTTACATTTGGTGTGAAGAGAAATGTGACTGGGGGCTTTGGTCCTGTTTTTCTATGCCTCTTTTAAGATATAATTAATGTTTATGTTATCATGCTAACGTTCAAGTTGACTCAGTGAAATAGCATGAATTTGCGACTGAGCCGTACTGTGATTGGCCATTGCCGCATTTTGAGAGCCCCAATTTGCTATTTATAACAGCTAATTTACATACAAAATAAGATTTTGACTCTCAAAGTGGACAGGAGGTGTGTCACGAACAAGCGATTGTTATTGGCTTCAACTATGTAAAACAGATGGAAAAATCTCAAAAGTGACTGGTCCATGCTACTTTTACCATACTTTCATTGGATGACCAATTACAGCTATATTCTATTTAAGCAAATGACTGTCCCATGTCTTACTACGATCTGAGGAAGAATAATTCGAAAGCGCTTATCGTCTGTTGAAAGAAAGGGACTTTATTTTCCATTTTTCATCTTGTTTTTAAAAATTTTTTATTAAACACGTTCAAAGAAAGTTTTTTCGTTTTCATGGACTCATTTTGAGTGTTATCCGCATTCAAACAGGACGCTAGCCTTGGTGGATTTACTGTCATGGTTTTGCTGCTACTTTTCCTTAGGCAGTTCACTGCAACAGAGGGGAAATTTATCTTTTGCAAGGTTCTCCTATATGGGGACTCTGACCCTATTGTGAGGGTGAATAAAGGAGACATCAGATTAAAAAGTTATGTCTTACCATAATTTGGCATCTGTGTTGTCTCCCTTTATTCATCCTTACTTCCCTCCCAACCCCCCCCCCCCACCTTTATTCTTGAGGAACCTGGATGATCTCAGGACTATTGATTCCTGTGTCTGAACATCTTCTGACAGTCTTTGATGTCTTAATGTAGTATGCCTGGGTTTGGCAAGCTTGATCTGAGGTAGTTGGGTGGATGAAGGGCATTGTGGGTATGTGGGAGGAGCTTGAGAGTCGGATCCAAGTCTGTGGAAAGTGGCCGAGACGGATCCAGTGGTCGGATCCGAGACCCTCTTGTGAGGATGAGTGAAGAAAGACAACACAGATGCCAAATTATGGTAAGTCATAACGTTTTATTAACTAATTAACTAAATAAATAAATGATATCATCTGATAAAGTTTTGACCACTTGTAGTTGTGTTTTTAGACCCTCCCCTGATGAACTATACAGTTTTAAATCATCCACAAAAAGGAGATGAGAAGTCTTTAAACTTTGTTGTCTGATAGACAAACTGTAACCATGACCTAATCTATTAAGTATAGTATATACATAGTGTATAAGTACTTCCTGTCAAATGTTGCTTAAGATTTAACACCATGACTAAATTCCTTTTTCAACAAACACTCAGCACAGGGTTTGTCCCTGGAGCTTTGAAAGTAGCCATGGTAATCCCTATTCCAGAGGTACTGCTTGTACATCTGTGGATAACTACTATCATACAAGTCTAACTTGTACTTAAGGGAAATGCTTTGAGAGGGTTATCTGTGAGCCATTGCCACATGCTATTGAGCAAGGACTAATCTAACAGGTTTCTACCAGAATTTATGGGAGATAATTTACCATGGCTTAATGGCAGACCAAGGCCTTTGACTTAGTGCCCCATCTAGAAATAATAACTGACATTCATAAAGTAAATATTAAAGGCCATATCATCAGATGGATTGTTAACTGATTGTGTGGGAGATTGCCCTATCTTCAAATAGGGCTGTTAAGTTAGGGCCTGATATTATTTACAACATTTATGTCTGATTTGTCTTGTTGATGATGATACTAAGAGTAGTTCCATAGTTACTAACTTGAGTGATCAAGTCAAACTGCAGGATTTCATGTAAGCCTTACATAACTGGTCTATTCCTAAGCACATGGTATTTAAAGAAAATGCATTGAAAGTATTGTACTTTGGTATAAATAGTCATGGTTAGCCTTATGCATTAAATAACACAATTTTAAGTAGTCTAGATACTATAAGTGATCTGGTAGCAGTTATTGATAGTCACCTTAAATTTGAGGAATATCTATCAGTTATTAAACAGAGCTATTCAGTCATGAAAGCTGTCTTATGCTGCATCTCAGTTAGAAATGAAAAGGATTTTAATTCCACTGTGCAAGTCTGTGATAAGAACCATTATTGAATTCTGTGTGGCAGTTTACATTTACAACCACACTCAGATTCTTAAGCTAGAAAGAATAGAGAAGTATTTTTACAAGCAGATATTGAAGGTCAAATTTATTAATTAAGGGAAATGGCTGAAACAGTTTGCATTATTCTCTATAAAGTGCATGTTAGCTAGAGGGGAGTTGGTAATTATTTACAAATGCTTTAAAAGTTATATTTTGGCAGCCGTGATAGGTTTTGAGTTTAAATATTACATGTTAGACACTAAAAACAACTGCACATCTGTAGATATGCCTGTTTCAAGGACTATTGTAAACTTAAATTTTTTATCAACAACCTGTTGAAAAGTTTGTTTGCATCATTTGTTTACTATTAGACATATTGGCTATACCAAGGTATCTCATTTGATTGCTTTTCCAATTGAAGTTAGAATATTTTTGTATGAATTTTTCTTAATAATGTACTTGTTTAATTATGATCAAATGTTAAGTTTGAGATTTCTTCAAACTGACTCATAGGACGAATTATATGTTTTAATGAATTTTCTATATTTCTTATTGTTAGTAAAATATCAGCAAAGAGTTGAATCTTTAGTTCGAAATCTTCTTTTATTTTGATACCACTAATGTTCTTATTGGATCTAATACTATTAGCAAAGGGTTCTATAGCTAATGCTAAAAGTAAAGGCAATAATGGACAGCCTCGTTTTGTGCCTTTTTGTAATTTAAAGGAATTAGAATGAAAATAACCTATTTTAACATCAGCACAGGAGTTATTGTATAACTTAGAAATTACTGCAAGTAGCTCAGGTGAGAAATTGTACACTAAGTGTTTTAAACAGGTATGACCAATTAACTGAGTCAGAAGCCTTATCTAAATTGAGACTAATAATAGAAAGTTCTTTTTTATTTTTATTTGCATGGTTTATTAATGTGTGTATTCTTATTATATTATCCTGCACTTGTCTATTTAAAATAAACCCAGTTTGATCATTGTTAATTAGTTTAGGTATAAGTAGATTAATTCTGTTAGCTAAAATGGACATGAACATTTTATAGTCCACATTTAAAAATGAAATGGGTCTGTATGATGAACACTTTATAGGATCCTTATCTTGTTTTAAAATAGGTGATATAAGTTTATATTTAAATCTGATGTTCTTAATCTTTGTTCATTCCTTACTGATGGGTTATCGGTTCCGTTCTCAGAACCGAGATGGCCAATATCAAGCTCACGTCAGCCAAAAACTCTCAAGCCAAAGTCCTACCCAGAATGCTCTGCTCCCTGTTACCTCAGATATTTGCTGCGTTGCTGAACAGCCATGTCAAGCCACTCTCTCAGCTAAGTGTCTAGTTTTTTTGACAGTTTATATATTATTACTCTAAATTTTTCTCAAAAGTTTATTCTAATATTTTCCTACCCTATCGCACACTTTAGACTCTCTCCCTTTAGTCTTTTCCCTTTATTACCCTCTTTTCTTACCTTGTGGTAATTCTTTATTACCATTGTTGGTAATCATTCCTTTTCTCTTTTTACCCTTTTCTTGGGTAGCTGTTATTCTTCCATTTGCTACTGTGCTTCTTCTCCACACCAATTATGTCAGATAATAAAAGTTCTGTTGGTTTCAAGCAGTGCAAGGATTGCGGCCGTAAATTACTGCTTTCCGATGGCCATGACTTATGTGTCTATTGTCTTAATGTTTCCCACTTGACTGTAGATCCTCCTTGTGGGATTTGAAAAAACTTATCTACCAGGACTCTCAATGAGAGGAAGAATAAGTTAATTTTGAAAGGTCTTCTCAAGTCTCCTTTCTCTGAGGCTATTTCTGGATCAGAGGGCTCACCCCCTCCTATTAAATCCCACAAGAGGTGTTCTTACTCTTCTTCATCAGAGTCACTCCCTTCTCCCTCTGGAGACCGTAGGGAGTTGACTCACAAGAAGGTGAAATTGATTACTACTCCGGTGCTGCCACCTGTGATCCTGTCGGCTCCAGGCTCGGCACCTCCCCATATGATTCTGACTACAGCCATGTCTCCTTTATCGATACCGGCACTGGAGTTCCCGGTGCAGACAACTACAGATGTTCTTTGTGTTTCACTGTTGCAGTCATTACATTTGGGTAATCTGCTGGCAGGTTGCCCTAAGTCGGCCTGATTAAGAAAGTCTTGGGTCCTGTGTCGGCTTCTGTTCCTTCTTCCATGACGTCAGGTCGTCAGGGGTATAAAACATGCAGCCGCCATTACATCAGTCTTTCTTGCCGCGCGGTGCCCGAAGCAGAAGCAGTTCGCAAGTGCCGGTCAGCCAACTCATGAAATTTTCATTTTCGAGTTTCAGAACCAAAGTCTTCAACTAAAAAGCTAAGTACCCAGTTGGGGAAACTTTTTCTTGCTCCTTACTGATGTCAGTAAAAGTTAATAATTGCATTACTTGTGGGAAGCAAATACCTCATAA
The DNA here is from genome assembly GCF_019279795.1 of Protopterus annectens. NCBI lineage: Eukaryota > Metazoa > Chordata > Ceratodontiformes > Protopteridae > Protopterus > Protopterus annectens. The sequence goes on along the minus strand of NC_056739.1, from coordinate 1,576,695,237 downwards.
GGATTTTAATTTGTTCTGTATTCCTTGCTTAGGCCCTGACCACAACGTACCTTGCTGTCAGTTTTGTGCTAAATTTAATCAACGCACTATTAAACGTCGGTACATTTTTGCTTCTAAATATTTTGGCTCACGCTTTAATTATCCGGAAATATCATCGGTTAGCAGTCCGACTACCGGAATACCTAAAAAACGCAAAGAAAAAGACAGACAGAGGCGTCAAGGTCCAAAACTGATGACGCCGCTTCTCCTAAGCCAGTCGCCAGTTCGTCGGTACTCAGTGAGGTGCTTTCGCAGCCCCTGATACCCGCTACTTCTGATTCGCAGGCCTCTACGGATGCCGCAAGATGCTTCAATTATGGAACTCGCGGATGTCTAGATGGGTCCGGAGCCGCTGTGCAGGCACCGGCTTCTGAGGGTGTTTTCAGGCCTACAGATTTGTATATTAGACTGGCGCCATCTTCAAAACTAAGGCCAAAATCTAAATCTATGTCTAAAAAAACGATGCCTGGGCCACATGTGCAGGCCCATATGCCTAAAAAACAAGTGATCAAAATGGCTGAAGATTTAATTACTCTGATCAGGGGTAGCCAACCCCCCCCCCCTTGTAAGAGGCCTAGGCAAGACATTGATTATAAATCTTCTGAACAGGATTCTGTTTCTTTTGACTCTTCTAATGAACAGGGTTTGTCTATACCTACTTATGAAGACTCTGATGCAGAAGATTCCATTCCTTCTGCTTCTCCCCCTGAGGATTTTTCTTTTGGGGAAACTTTGCATACCTTAAGGGAACATTTCCACTGGGAAAGTCAGGATTTCTCTGAATCTAAAAAGAGACTTGGGGATTTTCTTCTTCCTCAGCATAGGCCTTTGGCTGTACCTTCTGTTCTAGACATTGTTGATGATGTTTTTTCAGAATCTAGTATGGCTCCTGATTCTCTGCCTCTGGCTCCTTGTAAGCCAGACAGATATTACAGGGTTCCTGACCCCCACAAATTCCTTTTCAAAAATCGTATTGCAGATCCTGAAACCATTTCTCAGGGTCCCAAGGGCATTAAGGCTTCTACTGCTAAAAATCCTACCCCTTCTGATAGAGATTCCAGGGCGCTGGATAGATGGAGTAAGAAGGTTTACACTTCTGCAACCTTGGCAATCAGGGCTTTAAACTGTCAATTTCATATGCTTAAATATTAACAGCATATCATGGGATTGCTTAAACAGAAAATGATGTTAATTTCTGACTGTGTGGAAAAGCTGAACAAGTTGGGAAACATACTTTGCAATGTGGTTTTGATTCTTTGGAGGCCTCTTGCAGGGCTGCTGTAACTGGGTCTGTGCTAAGAAGGCATGCTTGGTTCAAAGAGCAAACTCTGCCTAATCAAGTTAAATCAAAATTGTTGGATGCTCCTTTACAACAGGACCGTCTTTTTGGTAATAAGGCTGAAGAAGTTTTAAAAAAGATGGAAGATAAAGCTAAATCTATGCAAACTATGAAAGATTTCTTACAAGAGCAACCTCCAAGATTTAGTAGGCACTGGCCTACTAAGAATTGGTCCTTTCCAGTTCCTTCGAGAGCCACTCAAGTCAAGCCTAGACATTCCAAAGGCTCCAGGTTTCAGTCACAAGGGACTTTTAGAACAAAACAATGGGGTGCCTCCTCCTCCAAATCTGGAAACAACAAGACACCTCCCTATGGTAAGCAGTCTCAATGACTTCCCTTTACACTTACCAAGCACTTTAGCCACCCCTATGGGGGGAAAACTGGCATTTCATGCAAGAAACTGGCAACTTATAACCCAGGACAAATGGGTTTTAAATATAGTATCCCAGGGATACAGATTTCATTTCCACACATTGCCAATCCCGAACGGATGGCCAGACCTGCCCCCAAATCAGTGCGCAGAGGCCCAGAAACAAGTACTGTCCCTCATGAATATGGGGGCTATTCAACCAGTACCAGAAGAGAAAAAGGGATAAGGTTTCTATTCAAGACTTTTCCTGGTACCCAGAAACGACAAGTCATGACGTCCAATTCTGGACTTATCTACTCTAAACACATTTTTGGACATTCCAAATTTCAAGATGCTGACTCTTCAACAGCTACTTCCTATGCTAGGCAAAGATGCCTGGTTGGTAACTCTAGACTTAAAAGAGGCTTACCTGCATATCCCAATCAGGGAATCTTGCAGGAGATACCTCCGCTTCAAAGCAGGCTACTTGCATTACCAGTTCTCTGCACTGCCCTTTGGCTTATCTACTGCGCCCATGGTCTTCACAAGATACCTCCGCTTCAAAGCAGGCTACTTGCATTACCAGTTCTCTACACTGCCCTTTGGCTTATCTACTGCGCTCAGGGTCTTTACAAAGTGCCTGGCTCCAGTAATTGCATTTTGCAGACAAAGAAATATTCAAATATATCCATACCTGGACTATTGTATAATTCAGGAAGAAAACAGCGACATTCTTCTAAAACATCTGGTGTTTGTAAAAAGGGTTCTAACTTGTCTAGGGTACACTATAAACGAAAAGAAGTCACAACTGGTACCCCCTCAAAAAATTACATTCCTGGGTGCAAGCTTAAATACAACTGCCCAGATGACTTACCTTACGCCAGAAAAGCAAATTCATTCTGTAACTTACTTCAAACAGGTGGCTACAAAAACCCTGCTTATCTGTAAGACAAATTCTGCAAGTCTTGGGGTTCATGGCCTCCTGCATTCTTCTAATTCCATATGCAAGACTGCATATGAGGAAACTTTAGTGGTACTTAAAAAGTTTATGGAGTCAACATTGTCACAGCCTGGAAACAATGATTTCTATTATACCTTGCCTGCAACTAGAGTTCCTATGGTGGGCAGAGACCTGCCACCAAAACAAGGGACTGCCATTCACTCCACCCCCTGTTGCCCAAACCCTAACTACAGATGCATCAGACTATGCTTGGGGGGCTTATCTGGCAGGGAAGTGCATTCAGGGCAAATGGAGCCCAAATCAAATGCACCTTCATATCTATCAAAAAGAAATGCTAGCTGTACAGAATGCACTGACAGCCTTCAAGGACTACCTTCATCCAGGACAAAACAGACAACATCACAGTTATGTGGTACTAAACAAGCAGGGGGGTACACACTCCTACCCCCTTTGCAGACTAGCCATGGCATTGTGGAACACGGCCTTGACCTATCAAATACAACTACAAGCTCAATTCCTGCCAGGAAAGCTGAAAACTCTGGCAGACAAACTAAGCGGAAATGTCATGGACCCACACGAATGGAAACTGGAACCATGGATTTTAAACATGTTGACACGCAAATGGGGGAGTCCAGACATAGATCTTTTTGCCTCACCCCAGAACTATTAGTTGGACAAATTCTGCACAAGAACTCATCACAAAACAGCCTGGAAAGTGGATGCTCTATCATTCAGCTGGAAAATCCCATCAGTCTATGCCTTTCCCCCTCTGCTTCTGCTCTCCAAAGTTCTACTAAAAGTCAAACAGGACAAACCAAAAATGATTTTGATTGCTCCAGACTGGCCTCGCCAACACTGGTACCCACACCTGTGCAATGTGTCGCACCTTCCACCGTGGCACCTGCTTCAGACACCTTACTTACTGTCTCAGCAGAACAACCAAATTCTGCACACTCAGCTTTGAATCTTGCAGCATGGCTTATCACCTAAATTCGCCCTTAGCATCCCTTAGCAAACCTGTGATGGATGTCATTTTGGAGGCAAGAAGGCCTAGTACTAGAAAATCTTATGCTGACAAATGGAAAAGATTCTGTGCCTGGAATCAATCACAAGAGATAAGCACAGCAGTGCCCAATATTCCTCATATTTTACAATACTTAACTGAGATGCTTTACAAGGGCCTGTCCTTTTCTTCCACAAAAATCCATGCCTCAGCCATTTCATCTCACTACAACACAGAACCTCCCCTCTTCTCTCATCCTCTGCCAAAACAGTTATCTCAGAGGGACCAAAAACTTAAGACCACCCAGGAGAGCTCCAACCCCTGCCTGGGACCTCAATTTTGTATTGGAAAAACTCACTCTCCCTCCTTTCGAGCCAGTTGCTACTGCAGACTTAAAAATTTCTCTCCTGGAAAACAGCTTTCCTGTTAGCAGTCACTTCAGCTAAAAGGATTTCTGAATTACATGCTCTTATGGCAGTGGAGCCTTTCATCATTTTTCATGCGGGCAGGGTCTCTCTCAGGACCAATCCATCCTTCATTTTAAGGTGGCATGCAATGTGGCTCTTAATCAGACCATTAATTTGCCAACTTTCTTTCCCAATCCACAGAACAAGGGGGACCGGATTTTGCATTCATTGGATGTACACAGACAACTTAGATTTTAAACAGGACAAAATCTCAAAGAAAATCTGAACAACTACTGGTGGCATTTGCTGCAGGGGCAGAGGGAAAGGCTATTTCAAAGAAGACTTATTTCCAAATGGATAAGCCATTGTATTTGTTTCTGCTATATGCACCATGGTAAAACTATCCCCCAGGGGATCAGATCTCATTCCACAAGGGCTGCATCTACTTCTACAGCCTTTCTCAGAGGTGTACCTACCAGAGACATTCTAGAAGCTGCTACCTGGAGCTCAATTCATATGTTCACCAAACATTACCATTTACCTTTTTTCTCTAAATCCAGAGCTGGCTTTGCCACTGCTGTTTTGCAGGGCCTTATAGCTGGTCCTAATGCTGTATAATTTCCTCCACCCTACCATAGCTTTGGGAATCTATCCAAATGTAATGACTGCAACAGTGAAACACGAAGAACATAGTACAGTTGTGTACACTTACCATAAATGTAGATGTTCGAGTGTATTCACTGTGGCAGTCCTGGTTACCCTCCCTGCAGCCCCCTATTTTTCACTGACTATATCTATTCTTTCTTTCACTATGCTTACAAGCCCTTTTGGTGTATTTGCTTTTGGGATTGAAGGTATATTTTTTGTGTTTTTAATTTTATTTGCTCCCCATTTGGGGGGCACCTGGCATCTGGGGCAAGTAAAACTGATGTAATGGCATTGGCTGCATGTTTTACACCCCTGACAACCTGATGCCATGAAAGAAGGGACAGCAACCGAAGCAGGACCCAAGACTTTGTTAATCAGGCCGACTGAGGGCAACCTACCAGCAGGTTACCCAAATGTAATGATTGCAACAGTGAATACACTCGAACGTCTACATTTATGGTAAGTGTACACAACAGTACTTTCCGACAGTTCTGTCACAACCCCTAATGGCGTCATCAGTACAGGTTCAATCCCCTTGGCACCTTTGGTACAGTCGCCTTCGGCTCCAAGTATGACTCTTCTGTACTCCACGGCACAGACTTTTTTGGCAATGACATGTACTTCGGTGCAGTCCTTCTCGGCACCGTCCTTATTGTTGGTGCAGACACTTTCCACTACAGCACTGTACCCTTCTGGGAAGACCTTTGCCTTTATGTGCAGACACCTTCAACTACTACGGCGCTGACATCTTCGGCGCAGAACTTTTCCACACAGTTTTCTTTGGTGCAGACTTCCTCGGCTCCGAGCTCTGCACCCATTGAATTAGCAAGGACCAAATATTCCCCTCCACTGGATCTTTTTCCTAGAAGTTATTATAGTCCTTTCCTAGAAAGGCCAGAATTGCCATCAGCTTTCTCCATGAGGTCAGCCAAGAGTCTTTCTAAACAGGATGTGTTACGGCTTGTTGATCAGTTGCTTGTGGCCAGAGGTCTCTCTCAACCGAAGTCCACGCGTATCCAGCATATATTGCCTCAAACCCCAACGTATACTCCTCCTTCAACTTCCACTCAAGTCTCAAAGCCTATTACTCCGACAGCAGCTTCCCTTCTGCTGACTCCAGTAGTGGATCTCACTTTGGAACCAGAGTTATCCTTGTGGCCTTCAGTGTACTGGGCATCTGGCTCTTCTCAAGCCAGTGTCTGTGCAGTTGGGGAGGGCATTCCAGGCTCCATGCCGATTTTTTTCTATGGCATCTTTCAGGGATGCTCTCTGTCTGTCTTATGGTTCACGATCCTCTTGAGACTCCTGGTCTGGGGGTGTGCTCGTTGGGGTGGGATGTGACCCCGGTTCTGAGGTTGTCATGCTCTGTTCCGGGCTCCCATCCCTCCTTGGGCGGATCAGCCTTCCAGGCCTTGGAGAGGGCGCTTGCCTCCGCTGGCAAAGCTCATTTGTTGGAATCTTCTCCCCCCCTCTGTGCCGCAACTGCCACAAGCTTCAACTCCCAGACACCAGGCACCAGAGCCACAGGTCTCTCCTCCTCAGGAGACCTCCTCTTTGCAGTCTTCCCCATAACCTCCCACTGAGGAAGCACCCCGCAAAGCATCATGTAGGAGGAAGCACATGGACTCCTCTGAGGAGTCATTGACTGAAGATACGGATTTTGATGATGGGGAAGGGTCCCCACGATCACCCTCTAATGAGGTGTCCTTTGGTGACATCCTCAAGATCCTTAGACAGAGGGGTGACTGGAAGCCCTCTAATCCTTCCTCTGAGGAATCCGTATTCCTGCAGGCTTTTCTTGCCTGGCCCCCTACCTCCTGGGTCACCCCACCTGCAGATGAGCTCGTCCAGCTAATCGTGCAGTGCCCATGGAAGGCTCCTGATACCATAGAAGCGATACCTAAGAAGCCAGATAAAATATTGTCGCCCCCAGCTGAGCACCCCCACTGGTCATGAGGTCTTCCAGTAGATGGTATGGTGGTGGCAGTTGTTACTAAGAAGGATTTGGCAGAAGAGAGCCAAACTGTCCAGCCATCCAACAAGGAGTCCCGGGCGACTGACAGATTAGGGAAGCGTGTGTTTGCTTCATCGACTTTCGCTGTAAGGTCTTTGAATTATTTGGCACATTTTACCAGACTTCAGAGAGATCTTATCAACCAGCTCTCTGAAACCTTGGCAGGAGCTGTTTCTGATGAAGTCTGTGATAATGTGGCTTCTGAGATAGCCACCCTAGAGTCCATTTCCAACTCTTCCATGTGCCTTGTTTCTCACACAACAGAAGGGGCGGCTAGAGCGGCAGACGCAGGTTTAGTCACCAGACGACATGCTTGGATGCACCTTTGTGACTTTGCAGACTCTCTTAAGGCTTCCTTCATGAATGCCCCCATAGAGGCCACTTCTTTGTTTGGCTCTAAAGTCCAGGATATGCTGGCATGGTGCGAACAAGATGGCAAGACCTTGTCTGCCATTGGTGTCAGACACTCCACTCCTCAGCGATTCTACTCCAGAAATCAGAGGAGCAGAAAGATCTAGCACAAGAAATCACAGGGTTCTTTCTGGGATGCACGTGCCAAGTTCTCCCCTAGAGGCTGAGGGGAAAACTCCTATGGAAGATGCCCCTTTTGGGGCAGAGGTGGTCCGCGAAACCAGGATTCCAGAGATTCTTTCTCTGGCTAACCCTATCAGCGCTCCTGAAGCATTGCCCAACTGCTCACCTCTGGAAGCGGTCGGGGGTCATTTCTCCTTGTATCCTGCTGCCTGGCAAAAGATAACATCAGACTCTTGGGTACAATGGATTATATGCAGAGGCTATCACATCCCCTTCCGTCTTTGCCCAGTCTCATCAAGAGTATTACCCGACATTCCACTCAGTCAAAGGGAAACAGCAGCACACAAAATCCAAAAGCTGCTAAAAAAAGAGTCAGCCAGACGGTCCTCCCAGACCAGATAGGATCCAGATTTTACTGAAGGTTCTTTTTAGTGCCTAAAAAGACATGGGACTGGAGACCAATTCTGGATCTCAGTGCACTAAACAAATTTGTAAACATAGAGAAATTCCGGATGGTCACGGTTCACTCTGTCCTTCTTATGGAAGAAGACGATTGAATGTGCTCTGTAGATCTTCAAGATGCGTATTACCACATAAAAATGGACAAACACTCAAGAAGATACCTCCGCTTCCATATAGGAGCCAGTCACTACCAGTTTTCAGCCCTGCCCTTCTGTCTCTCTACAGCCCCCAGAGTGTTCACAAAATGCTTGGCAGTGGTTATCGCTCACTTGCGACTTCAAGGATTCCAGCTGTTTCCATATCTAGACGACTGGCTCTTCACCTCCCCCACCAAGCGTCTACTGGAAGAAGCCCTGCAGTATACCCTCTTAACAGCTTGAAGCATGGGAATCACTATAAACTGGGAGAAATCCAATAAAACCCCAACTCAGTCTTTGGAATTTATAGGGGTACTGTTGGACACGAGAAATTGCACAGCATCCCTTCCAGAACATAGACTTCAGAGAATAAGGCAACAAGTTCAGCCGCTGCTCTGTCACCACAGATCCCCAGCTCAATCTGTATTTCAGCTATTGGGGTTAATGGCAGCTTCGATTACCATTGTTCCTCTAGCCAGATTCTACGAGACTCCTTCAGCGGCTACTTCTCACTCAGTGATACCCTCTACAACATCCTTTGTCTTTTCAAACAAGTGTAACTCAGAGATGCAAGCATGATTTACTCTGGTGGACGTCTCAAAATCCCCAACAATGGACTCACAATTTCAACCCCATCAACCGATAGCCACGGTGACCATGGATGCCTCCCTGATGGGGTGGGGTGGGGTGGGGGGCTATGTCAGGGAAACTCTGTCCAAGGCACCTCGTTGGAGACAGAGGCCCTTTTGCATATCAGTATCCTAGAACTGTGGGCAGTGCTTCTAGCATTGCAAGCATTTCACTCCATCCTTCCGTCAGGGAATATTGCGATGCAATCTGACAACATGTCAGTGGATTGGTACATCAGCAAACAAGGGGGCACCAGATCTTACTCGTTATGTTGAGAGGCCTTGAGAATATGGCAATGGGCGATGGCTTACAGATGCTTTCTGATTGCATCACACATTCCCGGGAGCTCCAACGTGATAGCAGATAAATTGAGCAGGTGCATTTTACAGCCTCACAAGTGGTCCCTCAGTCCTTTGATAGCAGCAAAAATCTTCAACCGCTGGGACCAGCCTTGCTGTGACCTCTTTGCTCCGCCAACCAACACCAAGTGCAGCAACTACTTTGCCCTGATTCCCCCTTGGAGACAGTCACCAAGGGATGCTCTAGTCCACTCTTGGCCCCCAGGTCTTCTTTAAGCTTATCCTCCCCTCCCCCTTATCTTCCAGTTTCTAAAGAAAGCACGACACTTGAAGAGCAAAATGATCCTCATTGCTCCATATTGGCCTCAACAAGTCTGGTTTCCCTTCCGCTGGCCTCACCTGCTAGATCAACTGTGGATCCTCAATCCATCCCCAACATTGGTCTCCCATCCGCAGGCTTTGATTCACCCCAATCTAACAACCCTGAAACTGACAGCTTGGTTTCTCCACTTCCTATGATTGCTTGGCATGAAAACCTTTTGTCCCCTGTGCACAATATTCTTACTGCATCTCATAAATCGTTCACCAGACTAATTTGTCTTAACAAATGGAAGAGGTTCTCTCTATGGGCAGCAAATAAACAAATAGACCCCTTGTCAGCCCCGGTCTCAGTGGTATTGGATTACTTATCATATCTTTTCCACTCTGGGTTGTCTGCCTCTACTATCCATGTACATTTAGCTGCCATCTCAAATTTTCATATTGGTTTTCAAGATTCTTCACTTATGTCACACAGACTCTGTAAGACTTTCTTGAAAGGGGTTATCCACCTAAAACCTCCCTTTAGAGAACCTGTACAACCTTGGGATTTGGCTTTGGTTCTGCAAGCTCTAACAGCTCCACACTTTGAACCTGTATCTTCTTGTGATGTAAAATATCTCTCTTGGAAAACTTTGTTTCTGATTGCAATCACATTGGCCATTCGATTGTCTGAACTTCATGTGTTATGCATCAAACCTCCGTATCTTATCTTCCATAAGAATATGATATCACTGAGAACCAATTCTACTTTTTTACCAAAAGTGGTGTGAGAGAGATCTATCAGCCAGTCCTATTGACCTTCCAGTGTTCTTTCCTAACCATTTTAACAAGGGAGAGTATTGCCTGCACTCCTTGGATGTTCATAGGCAAATACAATTTTATCTGGACAGAACAAAATCTACCCGTAAATCAGGCCAGCTGTTTCTGGCTTTTTCTGGACCTAGATGGGGTCATCCTGTATCAAAGGTTACATTGGCTTCATGGTTGAGAAATTGTATTACCTTTATCTACAACAAAAACAATCTCACCTTGCCTCATAGAGTCAAAGCACATTCTACAATATCTATGGCAACTTCAGCAGCTTTCCATGCAAAGGTTTCCCTCAATGATATTTGCTCAGCTGCAACATGGGCCAAACCTCATACCTTTACTCTTCATTACAAATTGGACTTGGCCTCCAGAGGTAGAGCTTCCTTTGGCTCCATGGTGCTCAGGAATGTCCTTCCATGAGGGCCACACAGGAATACAGGTAGCTGGGGACTCTGTCCCATCAGTAAGGAATGAACGAAGATTAACAACATCAGATAAAGAAGTTATGTCTTACCATAACGTTCCATCTGTGTTGTTAATCTTTGTTCATTCATTACTTCCCATCCTTCCGGAGGTTCTTGGTTGATCTCATGTCCTCCTTGTAAGTCTGTTATGACCAGAGGTAGCTTCTACTTTTATCTATCAACTTGCAAACTCAATCTGAGGTAACAGGAAGCCGAGCATTCTGGGTAGGACCTTGGCTCGAGAGTTTTTGGCTGACGCGAACTTGATATTGACCTGCTCGGTTCCGAGGATGGATCCGATAACCCATCAGTAATGAATGAATGAAGATCAACAACACTGATGGAATGTTATAGTAAGACATAACATTTTTTAACTGAAATATTAGTCAATGCAGTTTTATGACTAAATTGTTATCTTGCCTTGAGAAAAATCTTATGATCACTGACCTTGGTGAAGTTGTTTTTTTTTTTTTCTTTAGATGAGTCAGAAAGTGATCTATGTGCCCTTTCATTGCCAAAGGAAAAAGCTTCAAGCAGGTTCAAAGTTTTAGGCAGCCAGGTATTGAGGAATTGAATCACACTGTCTCCCTCTTCTTTGTCAGGAATTCCATAAATCCTGATGTTACTCCTTCTAGATATGTTCTCTAAGTGTTCTGCTTTTTCCCCAGAATAAGTTGTTTTGTTTCAGAAGACATTCAGTGTTTTTCTCATTTTCAAGTAATCTTCCATCAAAATCAAATCCATCAAAATCAAACATTGCCTCTTCTATACTTGAGATTTGTGATGATTGTTGTTTAAGATATTCACTCAACACTTCAACTTGTTTTTTTTTTACATTCCTCTTTAAATTTGCCCATTTTGCTTTCTAATTTATCTATCTTTACAGATAACTCACTGATGTTACTTAGCATAGACTTTTATTTTCATAGTACTGTCCTGTACACAGGGTTTTTAGTGGCTCATTCTGCGACAAGTAGTTCTTCCTAGTTTTCTTGACAGGAAAAATCAATGAATAGAGTTTCATACTTTTTCTTTCGTTTGTAGTAAATCATTCAGCAGATGTTCAGCTATAAATCCATCAAGTTTTGAAACGCTCTATTTGAGTTTTTTAGTAAATGTCCTGTCAGAAATGTTAAAATGAAGCAGAGCTAAAAAACAGTGCTTTTAAGTGCTCAGCCTCTTGGCCACGTCCCTTTCAAGGAGTATTTTGAGAAGTATTTAATTCCACTGTAGAATCTGAAGAATATGGCATGCACTTCTAAAGATCCAGTAGGGTAATAGGTCTTATGACTTCTGAAAAGTGTGGATGAGTGGTGTTGGGCAAGGGTTTATAGCCATAAGTCAGTTGATTACAAACTCCTTGAAGGCCACTAATAGTCTGAGTTTGATGTGTACACATTGAACACTGAAGAGGGAGAGGCTGATTTCACACATTTTCCACATCTGCAGAAAATGAGAACGACTGAGAGGTGTATACTTAATAACTCTGTTGAAGGTACCTTACAGGGTTTGAACACTATCCATCTCCAACCAAATGCCTAGAGCATGATCAGTTCTTTTTTTCCTAGGTTATTTTCCCCCTTCCACTTGCCAGTTAACAACCTTCCTTCAATTGTATCCAAGACCATTTGTTTCCATGGCTGAGGATCTTTTTCTCACTCAGGTCTCCTTAGGCATGCGCCATCCAAAAGGGGCACCACCCAGAGAAACTTAGAAACACCAGCATATTGGCCATGACAGTATTTTGTGTGTGTGCAACTTCTGCCTTTGAGTGGAGATATAGTATGGGCATGAGCACTTTTGTCACCATTGTGGCAGCCTGAGTCCCTTCCAAGCATTTGTCTCATGCTCCCATGTGTATGGTTATCAGGCACTACACTCACCAACTTTAAAAGCCATGCTTTTGTTGTTCCAACACTGATCAGCACCCCTGTGACTCTGTCTTTGCCCTCCAGCAGAGATCAAGTCAGGAGCAGTGGCAAAGACTGGCTGGGACACATCTCATCCACCAGGATAAGCATGCCCTTCCTCCTCTTCTGCTCAGCCTTTAAGCCCCTGAGCCACTAATCCAACCTGGGTTGTCTACGGCAGATCTGGCCTATTCCTGTGCTGCCATTAGAAGGCACATCCAAATGCATTTGTGCACTACTGCGTGATACCTAGTTCTCGATGGCAGCATGAATAGGGCTTCCAAGATGGCTGCACAGTGATTTCAGGCTGATTAGAGCTCTTACAGTGTACAAATTTAAAAAAATATGGAAAATACAGTAAAAGCCATCATTTTGGGTAAAATTCAGTTATTTTCTTTGATCTGATGCTAGCAAATAAGACATTTGGTGAAAATAAGTGAAAATCAACTAGAAAATGAGAAGAAACAACTCAGGCAGGGAGGAATCTTGCAGCCGTTCAGCAAAAAGCAAATGTGTTTAAAATAAGCAAAACACTGAAGGAATATATAAAGTCAAATAGCAAAAGGTTGATAAAAGTAGAAGACACTTTAACTAGCACTACAGATGAACTGATGTTGTTGTCTTTCAGCTTTTCCCGGTTGGGGGTCGCCACAGTGGAACTCCGGTCCGCTAATGATTGGCAGTAGATTTTGACAAATGCCGAGGTGTCAGCTCGACGTTCAATCTTCAGTGAAGGCATGCCCCTTTACGCATGTCTTTCGAACGCCCACCCACCACGGGGAGGACATTCAGACTCCACACAGAAGGCACTCCCTGCACTCCAGCCGAGAATCGAACGGGAGAACCTCTTGCTGTGAGGCAACAACGCTACCACTGCACCACTGCGGCTGATAAAACTGCAAAAAGCAGAGGATGAAATGAAGAGAAGGCTGGCTGTGAATGAAGCTTTTCAAGAAGAAATTATTCAAAAAATAGTAGAGGTAGAAGACCGAGCACACAGAGAACACCTGCAATTTTCTGCTGTAATAGAGAAACTGGAAGAGACAGTCTGCATTCATTTTATGAAAGAACAAATAAGCAACTAGACTGATGTTCTTCAAAAAGATTTGATCTGATGTTCTCAATTTTCATTCATTCCTCAACATATGGGTCTGGAACGGATCCTTGGATCCAAGTCGGCTGCTGTTTTACAGCTCTTGGAAACCACAAACTCTCAAGCTTCTCTCTTACCCACAATGCTGTAGTCCCCCACCTTCTCCAGATCTCATTTACTGCCATTGGGAACAGATGTGGTCACTATAGTTCTCAAGCGAATATTGTATCTGAAGTAGTTTACTTCATTTGGTCTTCAACCTGTGGGATATATATCTGTATCGGATCCGAGCCGGCAACTTTTGCTAGTATCAGCTCCGAGCTCCAGACTCCTTCCCTTACCCATAATACACCTCCACTGCCTTCCATCCCCAGATCTCGTTTGCTATGATTTGCTTCACATCGTGTCTTCTGAGCTCCAGCTAGCAGTGGGTTATTAAACTTTCTGTGTGTAGAAAAATGTTCTCGTTTTTGTCAGATTAGATTAGTATAGGTACCCTTTCTCCTCCCCATCGCTTTGGTGTCAAGTGTTAGTGTTTTTACGTAATTAGAGTAGTTTGTTCTGTGGTGCCCCTCCCCCCTTCAGTGTTTTCTATAGACTAGTGTGGTGTGTGTGTGTGTGTGTGTGTGTGTGTGTGTGTGTGTGTGTGTGTGTGTGTGTGTGTGTGTGTGTGTGTGTGTGTGTGTGTGATTTTCGAAAGTATTTGCCTTTCTTTTTTCAAAGCTTTCTTTCTAACTTTAGCATGGCTGAAAAGCTTGTTTTCAAGTGCTGCACAGAGTGTGGCCATGAGATATCCCCAGCGGATGGCCACACTCTGTGTGTGTTGTGTTTGAGTGTGGCCCACCTTAGTGTGGATTGTAGCATTTGTGCGGGCTTCAACCCCCGTGCCCTAAAAGATAGAAGGCCAAGTTGGCCCTCAAAGGTCTTTTTCCTCCTTCCGACTTTCTTTCCTCATCTTTGGCTTTAGTCACAGCAGCTGCTGTGGCTGCCTCTCCCTCCTCTCTTCCTCTGGCTTCTCCTCCCTCCCATGCTGGGACTCAAACTCCTGTATCTACCTTAGGCCTGTGGTAGCAGAGCAGAAGAGAGGTAGAAAAAGGGAGAGAGTGTCGAAGAGGGAAAGAGGAAGAGGTCCCCGCACCTCCCTTCACCCAGCAAAACTCCATGGACCCGTGCCTCCCCTCGGCTCCGATCTCCGAGGTTCTACCCTGAGCCGGAGGAGACATGCCCAACCTCTCGGGCCACGGTACCTCGACCCGCCAGGTCGGAGTCCGTGGCCTCGTCACGGTCAACCCACTCCTTGTCAGATATGGATCTGGATAAGATGATGAGGCGCTTTATCCGTACACAGATCCAGATGGGGGTCTTGATAGCCCCCCCTCCCTCTGGAGGGGGGAACTCACTTCCTTTCTTTCAACCCATTTCTCCTTCTCTCATCCAACCTTTGGCTTCGGAGTACTCAGATCCGAGGTTGGCTTTGGTCAGGGGTTTGGCGCCGATGGTACCTGTTTCCTCGATGCAGACAGCTGCCTGGAGCAGTTTGGATCCGAGCAGCTCTCGGAGCCGGAGCCTGGGTGTCGGATCCGAGGGAGTGGAACCTTTACCATCGGCTCCGACTTTGTCAGGCCAGGTTCCCTCCCTCGGAGCTCCATCCACCTCGGGCCCAGCTCCAATTCTCGCATCGGACCCGGGGAGACCGGCCTCCTTATTGGTTTTCCAGGAGGTTTGCTCTCCTTTGGCATTCGATGTGGTAGAAAGGGTGCTCTCCATTGGATAGAGATCCCTGACCGCCCCCTCGGACTCCACACAGACCCCCTCGGCTCTGTCTATGGTCCCCATTGTCTTACCAGAGGGACAGCCCGTTCTCGAAGAGCCCCAGACAGTTCCACCCCCAGGAACAAATGGCTTGCGAGCTCCCCACAGAGAGCCCCACCGGAGATGTGCCTCGCAAGCATATGTGCAAGAGGAGGCACTTGGACTCCCCCGAGTCCCTCACCGAGGACATAGATTTAGATGATGGAGAGGGTTCCCCAAAATCACCTCCCGGGGATGTCTCCTTTGGAGACATCATGGAGATCCTGTGCCAGCGGGGAGGTTGGTCTGCCCCCAAACCCTCTTCTGATGAGTCTGTGTTCCTGGAGGCTTTCAGCACAGGCCCATCTACTTCCTGGGTGTCCCTTCCTGCGGATCCTTTGGTGGATTTGGTCACCTCGCGGACATGGAAGGAACCAGACACCATGGAGCCTATCCCTAAGCAATCCAATAAAATCTTAAGCCCCCCATTGACAGACCATCCTGGAATAAGGGCTCCCCCATGGATGCCATGGTGGTAGCAGCAGCCACTAAGAAGGAATTTGCCCAGAAGAGTTCCTTGGTCCACCCTCCTGACCGAGAGTCACGGATGATGGACCACCTAGGGAAGCAGATGTACGCTTCAGCTACCTTTTCGATCAGGATGCTGAATTATTTGGCCCATGTCACTAGACTCCAACGCGACCTAGTAAAGGAGTTGAAGGAGTCTTCCCCCAAGTCCATGTCGCACGAAGACAAGGCTTCATTCTCTGCAAGGAAGGCCACTCTAAAAGTGGTATCTAATACGTCCATGTGACTCCTCTCCCATGCTAAGGAAGGAGCGGCTAGACTGGCTAGGTCCAGAGTGTCCATGAGGAGTAACGCCTGGCTCAGGTTATTTCAGTTTTCCGAACCCTTCAAGGCGTCATTTGCCAATGCCCATTATGACGGTTCTACACTCTTCGGTAAGACCATCAAGGAGACATAAGTCCAAAGTGAGAAGGACGGGAAGACACTGTCTGCCATTGGGATCTGCTTCACTAACCCTCAAATGTCCTTTTCTCAGAACCAGAGAGGGCAAAAGAAGATTTGGTTCTGAAGTCTCAGTATTCTCAATATTCCCGGGACCCTCAGGGCTCTTCTTCCCCCAGAGGCAGAGGGGGACAGAATGGATGCCAGCCCAGAGGCAGAGGGGGTCCGCCGAACTTCGGGTCTCGAGAACTGTTCTTGGACAGACCCGGGCTGCAATCCTGAGGGGTTGCCTGACTGCTCTACTCTGGAGGCAGTCGAGGGATGATTGTCCTTGCACCCAGAGGCATGGGAGTCCATAACAATGGACGGCTGGATGCTTCAGATCATATCCAGAGGATACACTATCCCCTTTGTGGGCTTACCCATGTCTCCCAGACACCTCCTGGATGTACCACCCATGCAAAGGGAAACAGCAGCACAGGAAATTTCCAAGCTGCTAGTCAAACAAGCCATCGAAACTGTCCCCCCAGATCAGTCTGGATCGGGCTTCTACTTCAAGTCCTTTTTGGTGTGAAAGAAAACGGGGGACTTAAGGCCCATTCTGGACCAATCTACCCTGAACCTGTCAGTTGCCATAGAGAAGTTCCAGATGGTCACGTTACAGTCCATTATGCCGTACTTGCAAGAGAGTGACTGGATGTGCTCGTTAGACCCCCAGGATGCTTACTATCACATAAAAATGCACAGAAGCTCGAGGAGGTTCCTCCGCTTCTGGCTAGGAGTCAATCATTACCAATTTTGAGCCCTACCCTTTGGTCTCACCACAGCCCCCAGGGTGTTTACCAAAGTGATGGCGGTCATAGCGGCTCACCTGAGGCTTCAGGGGATTCTGGTCTATCCATACCTGGACGATTGGTTCCTCACTGCCACCAGGCGTCTACTTTTCCCAAACCAGGGATTATTTCCTGACACTTGCTTGGCATTTGGGGATCACAATCAACACATTCAAATCTTTCCTAGATCCTGTGCAGGTGGTAGACTACATTGGTGCCAGGATAGATACTCTTCAGTGCAAAATTTTCCTGACCTCGGAGCTCAAAACCTGAGGATACATGTCTCCGTGATCTACCATTCTCATCTTCCAGTGGCAGAATCGGTATTGAGGTCCCTAGGCTCAATGGCAGCGACCATAACTCTTCTCCCATATGGCCGGTTACACATGAGGATTCCACAGTGGATTCTAGCTGTACAATGGTCCCTGTCGGAACTGACATTGACATATCCAGTTCAACTCAGTAGAGTCTGTCGGTCGTCCCTCATATAGTGGATGAGCTCTCCGGACATTTTGAATGGACGACCCTTTGTTCCAGCCCCGGCCCAAACCACAGTGACCACGGATGCCTCCCAATTCGGTGGGGGGGCATTGTTTGGGCAGGACAGTCCAAGGCCTGTGGTCCCCCATAGAGACCAGCTTGCACATAAATGTCCTAGAGATGAGGGCGGACCTTCTTGTTTTGCAGGCTCTTCATGCCTTTCTTCCTCTGGGAATGACTGCAGTTCAGTCAGACAGCATGTCAGTGGTCTGGCATATCAACAAACAGGAGGGGACCAGATCTTACCCCCTTTGTTGCGAGGCCATGAGTGTGTGGGAATGGTCTATCTCCACCAGTCACTTTCTCATCGTAACGCACAGTCAGACCATTCTGATGCCTTACGAGTGGTCTCTGAATCTGTCAGTAGCAGAACAGATCTTCTGCGGGTAGGATCAACCTTGCTGCGATCTCCTAGCATCTCCTTCCAATGCGAAGTGCAGCAAGTTTTTCACTCTGAACCCCCTGCCAGGGGAGTCCCCCAGAGACGCTCTAGTTCATGCTTGGCCTCCCGGTCTTCTGTATGCTTATCTGCCAGTACCTCTCATTCCAAGATTTCTGCAGAAAGCTTGTCGACTGGGGAGCAAAGTGATCCTCATTGCCCCATTCTGGCCTCGCCAGGTATGGTTTCCCTTCCTTTGGTCTCACCTTCTGGCTCCACCTTGGATCCTAGATTCCATTCAGGATTTAATTTCACACCCTTCATCCGAGTCTGGACAGCCTGAAACTCACAGCTTGCTGTTCCAGTTCCTGTAATAGCTAGGACCCTCGGACTATCCTCCTCAGTTAGATCCATTTTGGTAGCTGCTCATAAGTCTTCGACCAGGAAGGTTTATTGAAGCAAGTGGAACTGTTTTTCTTTCTGGGCCTCTCAAAGGAGTTTAGACCCTTTCACTGCCCCTATTTTCACCATTCTTGATTTTCTAGCTGATATTTTCTAGCACAGAGCTAGTTCTTCTACTGTCAAAGTTCAGTTGGCTGCCATTTCTCATTTTCATGTGGGTGAGAATTCTTCCTCCTTAGCCTCTTCCAGACTTGTAAAGCCTTTATCAAAGGCACCTTTTTGTTACGCCCCCCCCCCCCACCAGTAAAGGATCCTGTTCCCCCATGTGACCTTACTATGGTTCTTCAAGCTCTGATCACTCTGCCTTTCTTGCCTGCCGCAACTGCAGGTCTGAAATTTTTATCTTGGAAAACAGCTTTTCTGGTGGCTATTACCTCTGCAAGAAGGGTTTCAGAATTACAGGCCTTGTCCATCAAAATTCCGTACATGATTTTTCACAAAGACAGAGTTTCCCTTCGTACCAATCCATCCTTTCTTCCTAAGGTGGCATCACCAGTCAATATCAATCAGATTATTAATTTGCCTGTGTTTTTTCCTAATTTTACAAACAAGATGGAATACAAACTCCACATGTTGGATGTTCTTAGTCAGTTATGATTCTATTTACACAGGACAAAAAAATTTCCGTAAATCTGATCGTTAGGTTCCCCAAAAAGGGTTTATAGAAGGAAACAATCTCCAAGGTCACTATAGCTAGATGGATCTCTTCATGTATCCTGCAGGTCTATAAGGACAGAGGCATGTCTCCTCCAGGTCAGGTTAAACTCATTCCACTAAGGTCATGGCTACGTCTATGGCTTTTTGGTCTAGGGTGTCTTTGGGTGTCTTTGGATGACATTTGTTCTGCAGCTACTTGGTCCTCATCGCATACATTTATTTCCCATTACAAATTGGATTTGACTTCCAGAAGGAGAACATCCTTTGGTCCCGCGGTGCTCCGTAATATCTTTTCATGAGGGTCTCCCAGGAGTTGTAGTAGCTGGGGACTCTGTCCCACAGGTTGAAGACCAAATGAAATAAACTACTTCAGATAATGAAGTTATGTACTCACCATGACATTCCATCTGAGTAGTTCTACTTCATTTGTCTTCAACCATCCCTCCCTCCTTCCCCCGGACCTTGGCGCATGATCAGCCTACGGGCTGCAGTATAGGTCACAAGTATATTTATCAGGTTGGGTTCTCAGTATAAGTTCAGCAGACTTGATCTGGGGATGGAAGGCAGTGGAGGTGTATTATGAGTAAGGGGAGGAGTCTGGAGCTCAGAGCTGATGCTAGCAAAAGTTGCCGGCTCGGATCTGTATTCCAAAGGTTGAAGACAAATGAAGTACAATTACTCAGATGGAATGTTATGGTGAGTACATAACTTCTTTTTTTCAGATATTGTTTTTTGAAAAACAGGCGTTTCTTTGTTTTGTCTGTTATTTCTAGCTATTATCCTCCCTTTACCTTTTTTTTTTTTTTTTTTTTTTACTTCCATTGGTAACTTTTCCCTTTACCATTGTTGATAATTCCTCTGGTGTTTGCCGTTCATTGGCCTTCCTTTCATTACCATTGTTGGTATACTTTTTTTTCCTTATTTATTGGTATTTCTCCAAGTTACCATTGTTGGTATAGTTTTTTTCCTTATCATTTATCGGTATTTCTCCAAGTTACCATTATTGGTAGTCTTTGTACCTTCTGCTTTCTACTGTTAAAAAAAAAAATCTCCTTACTATCCTTTTAATTTTCTGGCTACTGTGTTCTTGTTTTTATAGGGATCATTGTAGATAAACCTTCATGTTTTAAAAAATGTGATAAATATGGGCTCAAGATTCCCCTATTTGACACTCATTCTTGGTTTGTTTATTGCTTAGGACCTGAGCATTTACAAGCCAACTGTTCTATTTGTAAATCATTCAAACCTAGAGCTCTTGTGGGTAGGAAATTGAATTGATTCTTAAAAGCCTCATTCCCTTCAGCCTTTATAGAGTCTCTTTCAGGAACTCAAACCTCCAAGAGAGACAAAAAGGAGGCAATAAAGAGGTCTTCTGATCAAGCTGGATGACCTTAGTCTTCTTCAGATCTGACCTTGGAGCCAAAAAAAGAAGGTTAAAAAATCTTCAGATCTGACACACCACAAGTCTTCGGATTCTACCACTTCAGACTCCAGGCCTGTCTGTTCGAATTCTTCTCCGTCAGAACCGAAAACACTTCTCAGAAGTAGGTATGCATTGTTTCTGGGTCCATTCCAATCTCCGCTCCCATCGCCCTTCCTGAAAAGATGTCATTCTCCCTCCATCACCTCTTCCCTTTCCTCCAGAAGCCTTACAGGAGTGGATATGGACAGAATGATGAGTAATTTTCTTTCAACACAAATTCAGTTGAGTGTTCTCCCGGCCCCTACACTAACGGATCTGCAGGCCTTAACTTGTACAGCTCCACCTTTTCTGCCTCCTTCTCCGATCTGTCCTTTGGTTTCGGAGCCCTCATATCCAAGTATCCGGTTGCCATCTGCTACAGATCTGAGCATACCTGTATCCTCAGATCTGACACTTTCTCTGAACGTATTGGCTCTGACCACTTCAGAGTTGGAGAGTTGTCAGACCTGAAGCTTTGTTGTTGGATCTAATGGTTTAGGGTCAACTCCGAAGTTCTCTGAGCCATCTCTGCCTCTCCAAGCCTTGGCATTTGATAGCTAGTTTCTGACTCCAGCCTCGGGGGTGGTGTCTCAGGCCAGAGGGAACCATCAGTCCAGAAGCATGTCTTCCCAGTTTCAATGGTTTCTTTCTTCCTGGAGCATTCTGCCTTCTAGAGAACAGATGGTATGCCCCCCCCCCCCTTGGATCCTCCTTCTGGTTCTCAGATGTCTTTGTATCGTGAGCCTCAGCATTCTGCTGTACAGGGATCACCAATGCAAAGTCTCCAGGCAACTCCACAGGACATTGTTATTTCTTCCATTACTTCTCTGGAGCATACCACCGAAGAAGTCCCTAGGAAGACAAAGTGCAACAGGAGGCAGTTAGACTCCCCTCAGGAGTCAGTCACAGAAGATACAGATTTCGATGAAGGTGAAAAGCCCTCAAGATCACCATCAGACGATGTCTCGTTTCGAGACATTTTGTAGATCCTGAAACAGTAGGGTGGTAGGTCCACCGACAATCCTTCTCTAGAGGAATCGGTATTGCTGTAGGCATTTGGGGCTGGCCCATCTACCTCCTGGGTGACTCTGCCTGCTGACAAGTTTATTGACTTGGTCTCTCAGTGGCGTGGAAGGAACCAGATTCTGTAAAGCCAATCCCCAAGAGACCAGATGGGATCCTGGCACCACCAAAAGGAAGGGAGTTTTGGAGCAAAGGAGTACTGGTAGATGCATAGGGTCATGGCGGCAGCCACAAAAAGAAGTGGAACAGTTCTTCTATCCACCCTCCTAACAGGGAGTCTAGGGCACTGGACAGGTTTGGGAAGTGAGTGTGTGCATCAGTGACCTTTTCACTCAAGTCCATGAATTACTTGGCACAGTTTACCAAATTACAGAGGGATTTGATTAAGGAAGTCTCAAAGACCCTCTCAGGGACTGTTACTGCTGAGGCTGAATCTTCTGTTGCTTCACAGTTAGCCACCCATCAGTCCATTTTGAATTAATCTATGAGGCTCATCTCACATGCAGCTGAAGGAGCCTCAAGAGTGGCAGGATTGGCCATTTCCATCAGGAAAAATGCCCGGATGTGCCTGTGTGATTTTGCGGAGACATTCAAGTCATCCTTCATCAATGCTCCTTTTGTTGGAAGTTCGTTGTTTGGCCCCAAGGTTAAAGATGCACTCTCCAGGTGTGAGAAAGATGGAAAGACCCTGTCCATGGTTGGTGTACGTTTTTCGACTCCTCAAAGAATGTTGTCCAGGAATCAGCGAGGTGGTTGAAAGATCCACGTGGAGAAAGTCCCCCTCGGGGGCAGAGGGGGGAACTCCATCCATTTGGCAGAGGGGGTCTGCAAAACCAGGGGTACAGAGATTCTCTCTCTGACAGACCCTATCAGCGCTCCTGAAAGGAGACCCAATTGCCCACATTTGGAGGCAGTCGGGGGTCATTTATCCCTGCAATAGAGAGCCTGGCTAGACTTAATAAAAGATACTTGGGTGCAGAGTCCAGAGGCTATATCATTCCTTTTTCCCTGCCACCACCATTACAGAACACAATTCCTGACATTCCACCCAATCAGAGGAAAGCAGCAACTTTACAAATACAAAAGCTATTAGTCACAAGAGTCATCCAAGAGGCCCTCCTAGAACAGAAAGAATCTGGTTCTTACTCAAAATTATTTTTAGTGCCAAAAAAGACAGGGGACTGGAGACCAGTCTTGGATCTGAATGTTCTAAACAAGTCAGTTCAACATACCAAGTTCCAGATGGTAACCATTCATTCCATTTTTCCTTTCCTGCACAAGCATGGCTGGATATGCTCTTAGATATCCAGGATGTGTACTATCACATAAAAATGAACAGACGGTCAAGGTGATACCTATACTTTTCGCTGGGAGCCAGTCACTACCAGTTCAGAGCAGTGCCCTTTGGTCTCACCACAGCCCCCAGGGTGTTTACCAAATGCATGGCACTGGTAGCAGCTCACTTTAGACTGCAGGGATTCTGAGTGCTTCCATACCTAGATGACTGGCTCCTCACCACTTCAAACAAGCATTGACTATGTGCTCCAGACTTGTTCCAATTTGGACATCACAATCATCCCCAAGAAATCTAACCTTCAACCTTCTCAGTCTCTAGAGTTCATAGGAGCCAGTTAAAACAGAACATCGATGATAGCATCTCCAACTTTACCAAGGGTTCAAACCATTCATTTTCAAGTCAGCAGAATAATTCAGAGTTCATCGCTATCAGCCCACAAGGTATTAGAAACCCTGGGGTTGATGTCAGTGGTGATAGTTCTGCTTCCAGTAGCAAGGTACCATATGAAGATTTTACAGTGGACATTGTCAACCCAGTGGTCCATCTTACATCAACCGTTGTCCACCAAGATCAAAATAACTCAGGCCTACAAGAGATTACTTTGGTGGTGGATTCACTCAGATCAACTATTGCAAGGTCATCCATTCATCCTCCCTCAACCCAAGACCATAGTGACCACGGACACTTCCAAGATTGGTGTGGGGGGGGGGGCATTTCTTAGGGAAGATGATTCAAGGCACACGATCCTCTGAAGAGACCAACTTGCATGTCAATGTGCAGGAAATGAGTGCAATACTCTTAGCGTTGCAGGTGTTCCAAGACTCTGTACCTTCCAGGGCTATTGAAATTCAAACAGACAATATGTCTGTGGTATGGTACATCAACAAGTAATTATGTCAAGAAGGTATTAGAGTGTGGCAATGGGCGATCTCTTCAAATCGATTTTTGATAGCGACATACATTCCTGGGAAATCCAGTGTGGTAGCAGACAAGTTGAGCAGGTCCATTCTATTACCTCACGAGTGGTCTCTCAACAAGAAGGTGGTGAAAATGATTTTCCACCAGTAGGGTCAGCCATGTTGCAACCTGTTTGCATCCCCTCTAAATAACAAATGCAGCAGGTTCTTTGTCCTGATCCCCCTGCCAGGGGAGTCACCAAGAGACACTGTCCTTCATGATTGCCCCCCAGGTCTCCTGTATGCTTACCCTCCAACTCCCCTAATTACCAAATTTCTACAGAAAGCATCTCAATTGAAAAGTGAGGTCATTCTCATTGCCCCCTATTGGCCTCAACAGATTTGGTTTCCCTTACTTTGGCCTCATCTACTGTACCTGCCTTGGATTCTGGATCTGATTCCAGACATCCTCTCTCACATGACAGACATAACAGACCCAGACATCTTGGGCCTCAAGTTAACCGTGTGGTATCACCAATTCCATTGATAGCCAGACAACCAAAGCTGTCATCTGCAGTGCACCACATTCTTTTATCTTCTCACAAGGCTTCCACAAGAAAAATCTACACGAGCAAATGGAAAAGCTTTGTCCTTTGGGCACAACAACATGACACAGACCCTTTTTTAGCACTAGTACATAGGATTCTTGAATTCCTGACTTCCATTTTCAAGTGAAGGGGCTAGTCTTTCTAAAGTTACGGTTCAGCTAGCTGCTGTCTCCAATTTCCATATCGGAGATGATAATTCTACATTAGTATCTTCATGTCTCTTAGACCTTTATAAAAGGGGCCTTTCTACTAAAGCTCCCTTTCACAGACCTTACTTCAGCTTGGGATCTTACCTTAATGTTACAGGCCCTAACTTGAGACCTTTTGAACCTGCAGTGAGCCACATCTTTCCATACTTGGATGATTGCCTTATTTTTGCAGACTCTATTCAAAACTGCCAGGAGTCTCTACTCTTTGTCGGAAATCTGTTTCACAATCTAAGGTTTCTTATTTCAGTCTATAAAAAACATCTCTCAATTCTTCTCACAAAATAACTTTTCTGGGATGCTTGCTAGGCACTTCATAAATTATGACATTCCTGCCTCAAGAAAAAAGTAATCTTTTACAAAGAGCAGTTCCTTCAGTTTTCTCTCAAACTCTGACAACAGCAAGGAAATTTCTCATTATATTACTATACATGGCTTCTACAATTCTTAAGATTCCTGTAGCCAAATTACACATGAGGAAGATTTAGTGGTTTCTCAAATCAGTATTGACCCAGCACCCCCTATTTTCCAAATCCCTATATTGAACTTTGTCAGAAAGGAATTTCATTAGTGGATAGACCCAGTTGACTCTAAATCTTGGCCTTACAACTTCTTCCTCAGCGCTTCTCAGTGTGTAACTATGGATGCCTCACACACGGCCTTTGAGGCTGTATCCAACAGATTCAATGTACATAGTCTTTGGGATCATCATTTAAAAAAGAACCACATAAATATATAAAAAAAAAGTAATTCCATTATTTATTTATTTGGCCTTCATTGACCGGATTAGTCCCACTAGACTAGTAGCCTCTTTTCAGGGGAGACCCAAGGTGGTATTTATACTATCGGGAAATTTGGTTAGGCATCAGGGAACTTCCCCTTTTTTCAGTAGGTGTCATGGGATCTTTTCTATCCACCTGAGCTACCACCAACTCAAGCAGATGGGACCAGTGTCTCATTTGAAATATGGCACTCTCAGGAGTACAGCACCCCCATGCTGCAGGACAGTGTCAGCAATCAATCCCTGGTGTAGGAACAGAACCCACAGCCTTCTGCACCAGAAGTAAGTGTGCTGCCTTTTGCTGCACTGACACTGCATTATTAAATGTTGTGTAAACCTTAATCATATGTGAACTATGGGACCTTTTTTGGTCATTGTAGACAGCACCACTGTCATTTGGTACATAAACAAGAGGAAAGCAGTTCGTACCCCTATGAAGACTAGCCATGTCAAGGTTCCAAAAATGCCTACTCTACAGTCTCTCTTTCCCCAATCCATCCTTTAGGTTTCTGTCGATGTTCAATTATCCACCTGAGAGGAACTCCCAAAGTAGATTTGTTTGTCTCCATTCACAGCAGAGAACTGAAAAAAATCTGCTCTAAGATTCATTGCAGAAAGGCCTGGAGGATAAATACCTTCTCTTTCCTATGGACAGGAGTGTATCTGTATGCTTTTGTTCATTTCCTCTGATAACCAGAGTTTTTTTTTTTAAGATTCAAAAGGACCCTCCAAAAAAATATTGGTATTTTCCTTTTGGCCCAGACAACAGTGATTTTCTTTTCTCTTAAAAATGCCCAAGGAGAATTACCACAAACTTCCCCATGGCATGAACTTACTCACAAAGAGCAAGGGGTCTCTGACTCACCCCAACCTAGAAATTCTTTCTCTGACAGCATTTAATCTCTCCATGGCACATGCAGTAGTTGTTAAAGGAAGATAAGAAACCTGGTAGTAGAAATCTTATCTTGTTAAGTGGAAAAGATTATTTGGATGAAGCCATAAACAGAACCAAGACCCTTTTGAGGCAGAAGAAGCTCTTTTGATGCTTCAATATGTGTAGAAATTCATGAAATCTGACCATTTTTATTCATCTATTATAATTTTATCTCTCAACTATTTCTGCCTCTCTGCCATTAGATCCCCCCTTTCTTCTTCAACTCAAGTAAAACAGTTTTTTTAAAGGTATACTAAATATTCATTCACATAGAAAGCAGGTAACTTTTCCTTGTGATCTTAACTTTGTACTAGAAAAACTTGTACCTTTTCCTTTCAAACCTGCTCATCAAGTTGACTTAAGGTGTCTGTCAGGGAAAACAGTGTTACTCAGTGCCCTGACTGGCTAGGAGTTTCTGAGTTAGAAGCTCTTTTGGTAATTCTGCCTTACCTCACCTTTGATAAGGATAGGGTGTCCTTAAGAACCAACCCTTCCTTTGTACCAAAAGGGGTATCAGAATTTACTCTAAAATAACCTATTCATTTCCGTGCATTCTTTCCTGTATGAAAAAATAAGTGAGACAATTCAGATACTGCACTGACAGGACAAAGGACTTCAGAAATTAAAATCAACTGTTAATTTCCTGTGAAGCTAAAAAAAAGGACAAATGGTGTCAAAACAGATGATTTCCAAATGGTTATCCAATGCTAATCATTTTTGTGGGTTCATAGGTAAATACTAAGCAGACGGTGTGCAGACTATTTTAAGGTAGTCAAAAAAAAGTACCTACCATAACGTTCCATGTTAGTTGTCTTCTTCTCGCCTTCTTTCTTGCTGGTTGGGTTCGGAGCCAATCCTTGGCTCCGACTCGGCCATCTTCAAAAGCTCGAGAGCTGCTTACTGGCTCGAGGCCCCCCTATGTCCCATGATGCCTGGCGCTAGATACCCAGATCTCGTTTGGTAAGCCTAACTGCAGACATAATAATAAAGGGATCCTATCCTAGAATGCTTAAATCCAACTGGAGAGACTACTAGTCTGAAAGGAATAGCCAGAGAAGACTCAGCCAGTGAAAAATCAAGAAGAACTCTTCTCGGTCCACTAGGATAGGGGGATGGTGGGTGTGACGCAGGAAAGAAGGCGAGAAGAACACAACTAACATGGAACATTATGGTATGTACATAACTTCTTTAGGTTAAGTTGTCTATCTCGCCTTCATTCTTGCTGGTTGGGACAGTGTCCCTAGCACCTAAAATCCTGGGTGGCTCATCGGAAAAGACTCTTCAGAACAGTGGAACCAAAATCAGCTCTGCTCCTGGAAACCAAATCTAACTTGTAATGCGAAATGAAAGTATGTGGGTTGGCCCATGTAGCCGCAGCGCAAATAGATTCCATGGGCAACCTAGCCTGAAAGGCCACCGAAGTATCTAAAGCTCTGGTGGAGTGACCTTTTGGTTTAACTGGCAATTCTTTATTCCTCAGATGATATATGAAAGTGATGATAGAAGTCAACCACCTGGATAAGGTTACTTTGGAGACCGGAAGACCTTGTTTACCTACTGCATAAGACAGGAAAAGTTGATCTGATTTTATAATGTCCTTGGTTCTATGGAAATAAAAGCGTAGTTGCCTGTGAACATCTAACTGATGCAACTTATATTCCGCCCTGTTGGAATGGTTAGGGAAAACCACAGGAAGGTCTATGGACTGATTCAAGTTACTCTTTGAAGGGACCTTAGGAAGGAAGGATGGATTAGTCCTAAGAGCAACCCTGTCATTGTGGAAAACGAGGTATGGGGAACGAATAGAAAGAGCCTGTAGTTCCGAAACTCTTCTGGCTGAAGTAATAACTACCAGAAAAAGGGTTTTCCAAGATAAGAACTTCAATGAACAAGAAGCTGCAGGTTTGAAAGGGGGCAAAATTAGAGAATCTAAAATCAAATTTAGATCCCACGGTGGTGGAGGGTCTCTAACTGGGGGCCTGAGCAGAGTGGTTCCTTTGAGAAAGGCTTTACACAGCTTATGAGACATGATATTGTTTTCCGACCGGCCAATGTGAAAATTTGAAATTGCAGCTAACTGAACTCTAAATGTAGTGGAAGTGGACCCAGCATGGAAGAGTTCCGCAAGAAATTCCAAAATGTAGTGTACAGGGGCTGAAAAGGGGTCTATACTTTTAGCCTCTGCCCAGGAAGAAAAAGCGTTTCCACGTACTAGCATAAGTTTTTCTAGTCGTGGACTTGTGTGATGACAAAATGATTTTGCGCACAGAGGGGGAGATATCTGGAAGCCTGGCTAAAGTTGGAAGTGGAGCAACCAAGCCGTGAGCTGGAGAGAGCGTAGGGATTGGTGCAGCCCGCCCGATTGATGAATCAGGAGGTCTGGAACTAGGTCCAGAGTCCAAGGCTGCTCGAGAAGATTGTGATGCAGGAACGGGAACCATATTTGTCAAGGCCAGTAAGGAGCAATGAGGATCATTTTGCAGCCCAATACGGTAGCTTTCTGAATTAGCTTCGGGATTAAGGGAAAGGGAGGGAATGCATAAAGAAGTCCCAGAGGCCAATCATGGACTAGAGCATCTCTGAGGGAATGCCCGGGAAGTTGAAGGAGAGAGAAGAAATTGCTGCACTTGCTGTTAAAGGGGGTTGCAAAAAGAACTCAGCAAGGTTGGCCCCATTAGCGGAAGATTTGGTCCGCAACTACCTGGTTCAGAGACCACTCGTGAGGCATGAGAATTGCTCTGCTCAGCCTGTCTGCTATGACGTTGGACCTCCCAGGGATGTGCGTTGCAATCAGAAACTGTTGGGAAGAGATCACCCACTGCCAGAGTCTGAGTTCTGAGTGCTTCTCGACATAGGGGGTAGGACCTGGTTCCGCCCTGCTTGTTGGTGTAACACACTACAGACATATTGTCCATTTGAATTGCAGTGGTCCCGGTAGGAAGAGAGTCCTGAAGAGCCTGCAACGCTAAGAGCATGGCCCTCATCTCCAAGACATTTATGTGCAGATGGTACTTGTGAGGTTGCCAGGTGCCTTGGACTGTTCTGCCCTGATAATGCCCCCCCCCCCACCCGATCAGGGAGGTGTCCATGGTCACCGTAGCAACTGGAGGGGGGAGAACAAATGGTCTGCCATGGAGCACTGATATGGAGACCATCCACCACGCAAGGTGCTTCTTGCATGCTTGTGTGATCATAATCATGTAAGACATGGGAAGCTGCTGGAAGGAACATTGGGTGAAAAGAAGTCACTGGAGAATCCTCATGTGAAAACAAGCTAGAGGGACAAGTACGATCGCTGCTGCCATGAGACCCAGAGTTTGAAGGACAAACCTGGCTTGAATTCTTTTGCATGCTAATAAAATCTTCACATGCTGACGAATCGCTAACACCCCGTCTGGTGGCAGGCTCGCTAACATGTCTTTGGTATTTAAATTTGCGCATATAAAGGTGATAGATTGACAGGGCGACAGTGCAGACTTTTCTAAATTTATTGTGATACCTAGCCTGGAGCAAGTGTCGATAGTGCAGTCTCTGGCTCGCAGAAGGTGATATGTGGTGGTAGCAGTGAGGAGCCAGTCGTCGAGATATGGAAACACCTGGAATCCTTGCCGTCTCAGGTGAGTGGTAACTACTGCCATACATTTGGTAAACATCCTGGGGGCTGTGGTGAGACCAAAGGTCAGAGCTCTGAACTGATAATGGCTGGATCCCAGCCGGAAGCGAAGGAATCTTCTGGAGCGTCTGTCCATTTTGATGTGGTAGTACGCATCCTGAAGATCTATAGAGCACATCCAATTGTCCTGACCCAGGAAGGGCAAAATGGACTGTAGCGTGACCATCCGGAACTTTGTTCTTTGTACAGACCTGTTCAGTCTGCTGAGATCCAGAATGGGTCTCCAGTCTCCTGTCTTTTTTGGTACCAAAAAGAACCTTCAGTAAATTCCGGATCCTTGTTGGTCTGCTGGGACTTACTGGATGGCCCTTTTTCTTAGCAGTTGTGAGACTTCTTGAACTGCTTGGTCCCTTAGATTGGGTGGAATGTCTGGAAGGGACTTGTTTGATCTTAAGGGGGCACGAACAAAGGGAATTCTGTAGCCTCCGGATATGACAGACTGTACCCATTTGTCTTGTGTTATGTCTTGCCAGGCACTTGGGTACAGCGATAATCTTCCCCCGACTGCCTCCAGAGGTGGGCAACCCTTCAGGGATGCTGGAAGGGCTTCTCAGAGAAGGATTCTCTGCTGCCCTGATTTTGCGGACCTCCTCTGCCATGAGGGCCGCGTCTGTTATTGTTCCCTCCTCTGCCCCTGGATGGGAACTCACCACGTGTGTCCGGCAAAGCTCCTTGGGATTTCCTGAACCACATCTTTCCACTTTTCTGACCCTTAGGATATGGTCTGGACTTAGTGGAAAAACAGACTCCTACAGCAGAGAGAGTCTTGCCTTCCTGCTCACACCTGGTAAGGGTATCCTTCAGCTGTGATCCAAAGAGAGAGGAACCATCGAAAGGGGTATTGGTGAAAGATGCTCTGAAAGGTTCCGCAAGGTTGCATAGCTGCATCCAAGCATGCCTCCTTAGGGCCACGCCTGTGCCTGCGGCTCTACTCGCACCATCGGCTGCATACGAAATGAGCCTCATGGAGGAGTTTACCACTGAATTAAGAGTCGCCAGCTGGGAGGCTGCCTTAGCCTGGGCCCCCTCAGCTGATGGATCTTGAAGGGTATCTCCAAGCTCTTTCAGGAGATCCCTCTGAAGATGGGTAAAGTGGCACAGTAATTCAGGTACCGCATGGGAAAGGTTGCTGAAGAGAACATCCGCTTCCCATATCTGTTCATTGTCCTGGACTCCTTGTTAGGGGGATGGACAGATGAAGAAGTTTCAGCCAACTCCTTCTTTGTGGCCGCCGCTATCACCATGGCATCAATGGGGACACCTTTGGTCAAGAACTGTCTGTCCTGCAGTGCAGTAATGAATTTGGCAGGTCTTCTAGGGGTCAGTTCCACTGTGTCTGGAGCCGTCCACGCCTTCCGAGCCACCCCAGACATCAGTGGGTCGAAAGGCAGAGACACCCAGGAGGTGGAAGGTCGGGATCCAAACGTGTCTATGAATACCGACCCATCCTCGGAAGGGCTTAGGGCAGTCCAGTTCCCCCTCTGCCTAAGCATCTCAAGGATGTCTGAGAATGAGACATCTTCAGAGGGGGATCTTGGGGACCCTTCCGACTCCTCTAAGTTGGTATCTGATGTGATAGACTCGGGGGAGTCAACATGCTTCCTCTTGCATTTCCTCTTGTGAGGTGGCTCCTCTGAATGATCAGGGGAGGCCTCGGAAGAGGGGGATACACCCAAGGGGGTGTCCTGGAGTGCTGGACCCCCACGCTTGTGGTCTGGAAGAGGGGAAGAGGCTGACGCAGGCACCCTATGGGGAGAAGCCAATGGGGTAGATCGTGGGACTGGCTCGGGGGCCAGTACACTTCCCATCACCTCGAAGGCATCCCTACCCAGACGCAGAGAGGGCTCCGGTACTGAAGAAACCAGAACCCCTCCCCGCACTGAGGGGGGCGGCTCCGAGGCACATGTGGGAGCCGAGTTCACCTGAGCCGAATCCCCGAGTGGGAGAGCGGGGTTGGACAAGGGTCCGATGCCACTCGCCCCCTCGGAGCTAATGAGGGAGTCTTGGCGCCCAGATCCCTCCAGGGAAGGTACCATGGAAGGGATCGGAGCCGACGATGGAACCGAAGGAGAGGGTATCGGAGCCGACGGTTCCACGACTCGGACCCCAACGAACTCCGGCTCCGAGCTCATAGGACGAGTCGGAGGAGGAATATTTACAGCTGTGGATGGAGCCGACACCTGATGAGGGGGGCTGGATAACATTTTGGCTAGGGCCTGCGATTTTAACAGCCTACTGGCCACTCTTTCAAAGTCATGGTCCGAAAGTCTAGAGGACCGAGAAGAGTGGGATGAGCGATGACTACGCTCCGATTGGAGCAGTGGCGACTTCGGAGCCGAATGTATCGACTCCAGAGAAGGAGACCTGGATCTTTTTTGACCCTCAGACAGCTCCAAGGAACGTGTCGGAGCCGACTGGGAGGGAGGAACATCGGTTCCAGCCGGAGCAGAAATGGATTGTATGGCTTCAACCAACGACGGCTCCGAACTGGGAGCCGAAGGTTTAGGTGGCCTGGAAGATTTGACGGGCTAAGCCTTTGCCGGTGAATCTTGAGGTTTAAACAAACCCCTCAGAATCAATTTGTTTTTGCGCTCCTGCAGGACTCTTGGACTGAAAGCATGGCAAATCGAGCAAGAGTCCTGCAGGTGCACGGCACCCAGACAATAAACACAAGAAGTGTGACCATCTGTCACAGACATCTTCTGACAGCATGAGTCACACTTCTTGAATCTGGATGGTTTAGGATCCTTGGACATCCTGGAAGAAAACCAAGGACAAGAAACACACACAAAAGGTTAAGTACTAACCACTAAAAATTGCAGACTACAGTTACCACAACCAAATAACTACAAGCAGTACTACAAACTATAGATAACTATCACTAAACACTAACAGTGATACTAAGGAAATTATCATATATATATATATATATATATATATATATATATATATATATATTTTTT
The DNA here is from genome assembly GCF_019279795.1 of Protopterus annectens. Classification (NCBI taxonomy): domain Eukaryota; kingdom Metazoa; phylum Chordata; order Ceratodontiformes; family Protopteridae; genus Protopterus; species Protopterus annectens. Next base: position 1,576,662,343 of record NC_056739.1, on the reverse strand, counting down.
TTTTTTTTTAAGGAATATAAAAAGAAAAGGTTATTCTCTAACTAAAACGGAAAACCTTTCTGAGGTAAGGAAAGGGAGAGAAGGGGTGAGGGGAAACTCTCTAACTTAAATGAGTTTCTTGGGGCGAAGTAATCGGAAACTAGAGAAAAACTAACTACAATAATACAGTCTAATCTAACGACTAATTCTACACTAAAACTGACAGTTTTGACAAGGAAAATACAATAATAACGTTTTATATGACATGAGCCAGTAGAACAACCTCACAGCAGAAGCGGCAAACGAGATCTGGGTATCTAGCGCCAGGCATCATGGGATATAGGGTGGCCTCGGGCCAGTAAGCAGCTCTCGAGCTTTTGAAGATGGCCGAGTCAGAGCCGAGGATCGGCTCCAAACCCAACCAGCAAGAATGAAGGCAAGATAGACAACTTAACATACTTTATTCAAAATTTCCCAATAGCCTCAAGGAGGGCAAGATAAAAATGGCCTGGAGAGAATTTGAGGCTGTCCATCCAATTATCTAGGTTTACTTTGAAGGTGCAATGGTGGTACTCAGCTTAACATGTAGTAAAAGTTTGTTCCAGAGGTGAGTGATACATTGGGATATGAATCTATCACGTCAGCATTTCTTATTTGTCTGCTGGTGAAAGTTTAGTTATTTTAACAGAGTATTTCATGTACCGTTAGTTCTGCAAAGAATTGGAGATGAAATAGGGTTGGATCTTGCATGGCATGAAATGCTAGATGTAGATCTCCACAAAGGAGTCTGTGAGAGACTGAGTACAGAGAAAGGGCTGCCAGTCTCTCCTAATAAACAAGACTGTGAAGCCACTGATATTTTTAGTTATGAATCTCTGAGGTCTGTCAAGTTGTGTAATATGTTTAGGTAAATACATGCCAAAGGTGCATTATATTCAAAAATGTGTCTGATAAGATATGAGTAAAGAGGAATTAAGAATTCTTTGTGTCTTTTGGAAACTGGATGGTCTAGATAAAAGGCTTTTTGAACTACTGTGGAGACATGATGGTCAAATGATAAGGGATTACCAACGGGAGTACCCATATCCCTTACAACAGTGTCTGATTGGAGGAGTGCATCTTCTATGCAGTATGTGAAACTGTTTTGTTTACCGAAATTAACTGTTCTACATTTTTTACATTTAATTTTAGACCGTTGTCCTTGCACAATTTTTTAACATGGCCCTTGTTGGAGCAATTGTGATTCAGGTGTAGATCAAATAATAACACCCAATTTATGGTCATCTGCAAACTTAGTTAACCATAGTCCAGAAGTGTTGGCCTGTAGGTCTAAGAAATATATGCCAAGTAGTAAGAGAGGGCCTTCTTCTTTTCTGTCCCAAATATTCATCATCAGATTGTCTTCTACTTTCCTGCACATGTGCTCAAACCACCTTAATCTGTTCTTTTGACCTTCGCTGCAATTGGTGCTACTTTGGCTTCTGCTCTGAAGTCCTCATTTCTTTGTCTGTCTCACTGTGTACATTCTATCACCCATTTCAGGCACTTTGTCTCTGCCAATTATAGGTTCTGAAACTGGCCTGCCTTCATTGCCCAGGTTTCTGTACCATACAGTAGAGTATTTGTCTTTGTAACATTGTTTTGTGGGAGACGTTTATAATGCCAAATGGCATTATACCAAACACAAAATGATGAAAACAGGAATTTGACAAGATCGCAGTGTAGAAGGGTCTGGGAATTTGTCCTTTTCACACTGTAATGCAATCTTGAAGTTGGTATATATAATTAGCAGGTGGTTTGGGGGTACAGGGGAGCTTGCTCCCCACATAGAACGTGTGCCAAGTTTTTCAGCTTTTGGAGTTTTGCTGTTTTGTATTCAGCTTAATGCCATTTACATTAAAAATGTACTCCCTCTTTTGTTCAGCTTATGTTTCAGCTTCTTTGGCATTCTTCCTTCACACACTAACCCTGACTCTTGGTGCCAGTTGGCTGCAGCCCCTCTGACTCTAGCTTTGACCTCCTCATTCAGACTTCCCTTCTCCTCAGCCATCCCTTGCAGATACTTGAAGCTGTTAATCTGTTCCTTCTGTCTCAATTTTCAGCTTCTTCTGATTTTCCCCATTTGCTGCCATTACAGTTGTCTTAACTCTACTCAGTTTTTCATACTGTGTGCCTTCAGTTTTTCATTCCATTCCCCAGTCATTTGCTAAAGTTCTTATTCAGACTGTATCTGTAATGCCACATCATCTGCATACTGCAGTTTTGTTGATATGTCCATTCTGACTTGTTTGCTAATGTAGTTCATCACAGTAAAGAAAGGGATTTAATTTCCCATAGTATATACTTCTTTCAGTTTTTGCAGGCTTTAGAACAGCAGTTTGATGAGGAACATTACAGTCGGAGTTTGACACAGACTAGACCTGGGACACTCGTGAAAGTCTAAAGAAAAAAATACTTCTCAGAGATTTTTACAATACATAAAGTGATTATGTTGGTTGTGTTCAGTTCTTCTATAATAAAAAAGTCTGACAGCAAAGTGTACTAAGGCGTTCAGTGCATTGTGCATAGTATATATTTTAGGTGCTTACTGCACTGCATGTAGAATACATTTTAATGTAATATTTATCTTTTTTTGTGCAAGAGTGATGATACAACAGATGAAGATTCCCTTCATATTGATACAGATGCAAAGCCAGAGAAGAATTCCAAAGTAAATCAAGAAAACAGTACTTCTGCTGGAATTCTTGATCTTCTTCAAGCTAGTAAAGAAGTTGGAGGTCTGGAATACCACTCTAACAGGTAAACATTTTTGTCTGGTTTACATTTGTTGGTCAGAAAAGTTAGTTGCAATTCCATATAATTACTTTATTGAAAAGATGCTTGCCTTTGCATGTAAATAAATTGTTTGTTCATTTTGTTTTACAGAACAGGCATAGTAAATTGACACAATTTCCTTTCAGGTTTGATCAAATAGCAGCAGAGGTGCAGTCACCATAGTATATCACATGCCATCAGCATGTAGTATACAAAGAGACATGAATGTGTTAGACATTGTATGGCTAGTGAAGGAAGCACACAAGCAATGCATAGACTGCAGTTACAAAAAAATTGTAGATTATTCAAGAATATCTCCATAACCTTGTGCATACCTTTTGTTTATCATCACTGTTTGCTGTTGTACATAAAGAGTAAGCAAAGTAGTTCAGGAAGTCAGGAAAATATGAATACTCATTTTTGCATTTCGTCTGTGTTTCATACAATCTGACTGGCATAATAGTCTTAGGTTTGCTGATACTACTATAAATCCAGCTCAGAAGTGTCCATGGAGACAGTGATGGTACTGCCGTGCTGTGCTGTTGTAGCAGCTGTAATTGTATGTCAGGAACATAACTGGAAAAAGTTTGACTGGAATTGTTTACATCTTGATTCTAAACATACCTCTCAGTTGTTCCTGATTTTGCCTCATGGTTTTGCCTTGTCCTTCATAATTTTTTTGATTTTCTGGTAAATCACTAAGGATTATAGTCAATAAGTTAATAGCAGCCATTAGAGTCTCACACTTTGAATTGTTCTGGAAATGTATGTTGATGGAAAAAATGTTGATTTCTATTATTAGATCACTGTTGCAGCAGCTTATAGCTATATAGGACATATCCTGCCAAGGACTGGATGCCCATCCAGAATACAAAAGTCTTTTGGCTACTTCCGCACCCAACATATATTCAAAGGAGCATGAGAATGCAGTACATTAAAGGCAGAAATACAGGATCAAAAACTCAAGAGCTTTCTTAAAGTTAGAAGATTCAGTTAGATGTTGTTTTTTATGCATTTTGGGTAGTTCAGTGCTCAATTCTGAGCCCAGCCACTGGGGGGGTGCACAAGCCAGTGCATTTCTTCGTGCCGGACCCAAGCATGGATAAATGGGGAGGGTTACATCAGGAAGGACATCCTGTGTAAAACTTCTGCCAAATAACATATGCAGACAACAATACAGATTTCCATACTGGATCGGTCAAGGCCCGGGTTAACAACGACCGCCACCAGTACAGTTAGCTAACAGGGTACTGGCGGAAATTGGGCTACTGTTGGCCAAAGGAGAAGAAGAGGGAGAAGGCATGCCCGAAAGCAGAAAGAGAGGAGGAGGGTTAGGAGTGCAGTAGTGAGGCTAGGAACTTTGAATGTTGGCAGTATGACTGGTATAGGGAGAGAGCTAGCTGATATGATGGAGAGAAGGAAGGTTGATATATTGTGTGTGCAAGAGACCAGATGGAAGGGGAGTAAGGACAGGTGTATAGGAGGAGGGTTCATATTGTTCTATCATGGTGTGAATGGGAGGAAAAATGGGGTAGGGGCTATCCTGAAGGAACAGTATGCCAAGAGTGTGTTGGAGGTGAAAAGAGTGTCAGATAGAGTTATGTTTATGAAGCTGGAAATTGATGGTGTAATGATGAATGTTGTTAGTGCATATGCTCCACAAGTTGGGTGTGCGATGGATGAGAAAGAAAAATTTTGGAGTGATTTGGATGAAATGGTGGTGAGTGTACCCAAGGGTAGAGACTGGTGATTGGAGCGGATTTCATTGAGCATGTTGGTGAAGGGAACAGAGGGGATGAGGAAGTAATGGGCAGGTATGGTGTTAAGGAGAGGAATGCAGAAGGTCAGATGGTAGTGGATTTTGTGAAAAGGATGGACATGGCTGTGGTGAATACATATTTTAAGAAGAGGGAGGAGCATAGGGTGATGTACAAGAGTGGAGGAAGATGCATACAGGTGGATTATATCCTATGCAGGAGGACCAGTCTGAAGGAGATTGGAGACTGTAAAGTGGTGACAGGGGAAAGTGTAGTTAGGCAGCATAGAATGGTGGTCTGTAGGATGATGGCTGGTGATCAAGAAGAGGAGGACAAGTGTGAGAGCAGTGTCAAGGATCAAATGGTGGAAGTTGAAAAAGGGTGATTGTGAGGTGGAGTTCAGGGAAGAGTTAAAACAGGCACTGGGGGGCAGTGAAGAGTTATCGAATAGCTGGGTAACTACAGCAGAGATGGTAAGGGAGACAGCTAGAAAGGTGCTTGATGTGACATCTAGACAGAGGAAGGACGACAAGGAGACGTGGTGGTGGAATGAGGAAGTACAGGAGAGTATACAGAGGAAGAGGCTAGTGAAGCAGTGGGATTGTTAGAGAGATGAAGAAAGTAGACAGGAGTATGAGGAGCATGGCAGAGAGAGAGGTGGCGAAGGCTAAGGGTAAGGCATATGGAGAGTTGTATGAAAGGTTGGACACTAAAGAGGGAGAAAAGGACCTGTACCAATTGGCTAGACAGAGGGACCAAGCTGGGAAAGATGTGCAGCAGATAAGGGTGATAAAGGATAGTGAGGGAAACGTACTAACAAGCGAGCAGAGTGTGTTGAGCAGATGCAAATAGTACTTTGAGGGGCTGATGAATGAAGAGAATGAGAGAGAGAGAAGGTTGGATGATGTGGGGATAGTGAATCGGGAAGTGAAACAGATTAGCAAGGAGGAAGTACAGACAGCTATGAAGAGGATGAAGAATGGAAAGGCTGGTGGTCCAGATTACATATCAGTGGAAGCATGGAGGTGCTTATGAGAAGTGGCAGGGGAGTTTTTAACCAGATTGTTTAACTAAATCTTAGAAAGTCAGAGGATGCCTGAGGAGTGGAGAAAAAGTGTTTTGGTACCTATTTTTAAGAATAAGGGTGATGTGCAGAGTTGTAGTAACTACAGACGGATAAAACTGATCAGTCACAGCTTGAAGTTATGGGAAAGGTGGTGATTAGCGATCAGCAGTATGGTTTCATGCCAGGAAAGAGCACTACAGTTGGGATGTTTGCTCTGAGAGTGTTGATGGAGAAATTTAGAGAAGGTCAGAAGGAGCTGCATTGTGTCTTTGTGGACTGGGAGAAAGCATATGATAGGGTGCCTAGAGAGGATTTGTGGTATTGGGTGAGGAAGTCAGGAATGGCAGAGAAGTATGTAAGAGTGGTACAGGATATGTACGAGGGTAGTGTGAAAGTGGTGAAGTCTGCAGTGGGAGTGACAAATCCATTTAAGGTGAAGGTGGGATTACATCAAGGATAAGCTCTGAGCCCTTTCTTATTTGCAATGGTGATGGACAGGTTGACAGACGAGGTCAGACAGGAGGCCCCATGGATTATAATGTTTGCAGATGACATTGTGATCTGTAGTGAGAGTAGGGACCAGGTTGAGGAGACCCTGGAGAGGTGGAGATATGCTCTAGAGAGGAGAGGAATGAAGGTCAGCAGGACTAAGACAGAATATGTTTGTGTGAATGAGAGGGAGGATAAAGGAATGGTGAGGATTCAGGGAGTAGAGCTGGCGAAGGTGGATGAGTTTAAGTACTTGGGATCAACAGTTCAGAGTAATGGTGAGTGTGGAAGAGAGGTGAAGAAGAGACTACAGGCAGGGTGGAATGGGTGGAGAAGAGTGTCAGGAGTGATTTGTGACAGACGGGTACCAGTAAGAGTGAAAGGGAAGGTCTACAAGAGGGTAGTGAGGCCAGCTATGTTGTATAGGTTGGAGACAGTGGCATTGACAAAAAGGTAGGAGTCAGAGCTGGAAGTGGCAGAGTTAAAGATGTTAAGATTTGCAGTAGTGTCACAAGGATGGACAGGATTAGGAATCATTATATTAGAGGGTCAGCTCAGGGTGGACTCTTTGGAGACAAAGCCAGAGAGGCGAGATTGCGTTGGTTTGGACATGTGCTGAGGAGGGGATGATGGGTATTATTGAGAAAAGGATGCTAAGGATGGAGCTGCCAGGTAAGAGGAAAAGAGGAAGGCCTAAGATGAGGTTTATGGATGTGGTGAGAGAGGACATGCAGGTGGTTGGTGTGACAGAGAAATATGCAGAGGACAGGAAGAAATGGAAACAGATGATCCGCTGTGGTGACCCCTAACGGGAAAAGCCGAAAGAGAAGAAGAGGTGTTCAGCTCTGAGATTGAAATTTGTAGGAAGAGGAGTACCCTGAGGGGGAATTTTCCTTCCATTTTTTACAAAAACAATGTTTTTAAAGTCTAAAAGAATAGGGAAGTTCTGTATGGCAGCAGATTTTGTCTAGAGGCACATGGCCTCCTTTGGGGAAGATCACAAAAGTAATGCTTGCAGCATCTGTCATTCTTTCACCCCTAGAACTATTAGAAGCAGGTTATAATGTCATAATATTTTGACTAAAACAATGACTAAGCCAGGCACTGCTTCCTTGGACATCACCCTCTGGTTCCTAAAAAAATGTAAGACTTTGAAAGAGGTGACTGAAGTGGCCTTTTTTTCCTATGTCTCTCTCCTAGTCTTTTATGGAGGTATCTGTTGTGGCCATTTTGAAGTCCTCAGACCATGCATCTCCTACTCTTGACCCCTCTGGTGATTCTTCAAGGGACACCGCTAATGGTTGGAAGGATGGCATGTCCTCAGTGGCTGGACATACAATTCCTTCTGAGAAGGGAGAACCATGTTTGTAGGATCCGAACATTAGCACTCAGGTTCAGAAGAGGAATGAGGTAGTCAGCCTTTGGTCCATTCTTCATACATCTGAGTTAACTCCTTCTGAAACCTCAGGAAAGAAGTCTCAAAAATTAAAAAAGCCATTCCACCCTCTACTACTTCTTCCAGAGAATCTAAGGAAGAGTTTTTCTCTCGGCAAGGGCCTTTTTAAGATATTTTAATCTTTTCAATCTGCTTCTTTTACCTCTTATTATTTGGGTCTATATTAAAAATGTCGAAACGTAATATCGAACACCAAATGAGCGATACGTATTCATCGAAATGCATTTAAGCGATTCAATGAATACTTTACAGGGCAAAGATGTAGTTGGCCAACTACACAGTGTTGCCCTTTTCTCCACTGTAGTGCAGTCTTGGAGTTGGTATATTTAGTTAGGTGGGTGTGGGGGGGGGGGGGTCAGTTATGTTTGTAAGTGTGTGTGTGTGTGTGTGTGTGTGTGTGTATGTGTGTTCATGCAAGCGAATTCTTTCCCAGGGAAAGAATTCAGTGTTTTGACCATTCGCGCTTTAGTGCATTTGGTCTTTACGTGTTGATGAAGAGGCATTCGCTTAAATGCCTCTATGGTGTTATACTATAGACCCTGTTATTCACAGGTTCATAGGTGTTTACTAGGCTAATGACCATGGGGGCCTTTTTAAGCCTAGCCATGCATCCCAAATCTCTGACAAGTTCTGGTACCCTCTGTAAGTGTAAACAGGGGCTTGAGAGATGAAACATTTACTAGCAAGTGCCTGGGAGATAAACCATGTACAGCTTGCCGGTGTCCATTAGAGACATAGGGGCCAAACCAGGGATGAATTTCCTGTTCCTCATCCAGTTATCTCACTTTCACTTGAATTCGGTTGGGAAGAAACTCTGTTTCACATGGATGGTGGGTCTGTTGCACAGACGGGTAGTCTCTGTGATACATGTGTTTCTCCAGTAAGTCCTATTTATATCACAGGCAAGGTTTAAGTCTTTAAAATTGGTAATTCTGTTGAAGTTTGTTTTGTGGATATACAGAACGTCCATAGTGGGGTCTGACAATGCCCTGTATGCCAGGCATCTCACCTCAACAGCCTGTAGGAGACAGGATACAGGGATAGGGCCTTGAGGTGGTCTGCATAGGACATTTTACTTACACCCTGTATTGTTTTAGTGAGGAACCTCTGTGGATGTTACAGTTATTGGATAAACCTTGTTAGGTACATACCAAAGGGGCATTGTACTGAATGATAGGTCTGATTAATGCCAAATACAATGGAACAATGACTTCCTTGGATCTAGATGCTATACCTTTGATTATAAGTTGCACAACATAGAATGATTTCTTCATTACTATAGACACATGATAGGGAAAAGCTAGATTACTGTCTATGTGTGTCCCTAATTCACTGAGTACTGGGTCATCTCTAAGGGTTGTGTTGTCAATATGATAGTTACCAGGGGTGGATGACTTCCCAAAGGATACGGTTATGCATTTCTTGGCATTTAGTTTTAGTCCATGGCTCTGACACCATTTGTTTGTCTGTGTCAGCCCTTCCTGGAGAACATTTATGTCAGTATGGAATTCAGTGACAGCTCCTAATTTGCAATCATCTGCAAATTTAGTCAACCAGAGATCATTGACATTGGCCTTGACTTCAGAGACGTAAATGCCAAAAAAGGAGCAGACCAAAGACCGATCCCTGAGGGACTCCATTTGTGACTAGCCTCTTTATAGAGGTGGACTCCCCAGTTCTAACTTCCTGGGTCCTGTCTGTGAGTCAGTTGGCTGTCCACCAGGTGACATACAAGTTTGTACTTAACTTCTTGTGTTTAACAACAATGCCCAAGTGGGGTATTGTGGCAAATGCCTTGGCCAGGTCAAGGTAGGCAGTGTGAACCATTTTGCCCTCATCCATTGCTTTGGTGACCTTCTCAGTGCAAAGAAGTCCAACAGGTTGAGTAGTCCTGACCTGCCCTTGATGAAACCAAACTGGGTTAGGTCTAGTATCTGTAGCTTTACTATATCATTATTGAACATTTGCATGATAATTCTTTCTATGGCTTTGGATATAAGACTAGTGTGACTTATGGGTTTGTAGTTTTCAGGGCCTGTAGATGGCCCACCTTTGTGCAGAGGGATGACTGTTGCTGTTCTCCATTCATGAGGGACAAAGCCTGTTTGGAGGCTACAGATAAATAGCAATTCCAGAGGGCTTAATAGGTCATGTTTCATGTTATTTAGAAGACATCCTGGGATATTGTCTGAGCCCATTGATGGGGTGTTCTTGGCTATAGAGAGAGCATTAAGGATCTCTTCCCTAGTGATAGCGGTGGAAGTTATATTTGATGGTATTTCCTGAGGGAAGGTTGAGGGAGAGAGAGGGGTAAAGTCGGAGCTGATTTTATTGGCCAGTAGGTTTACTATATCTTCTGACTTAGTATAGGTCATTCCATTTACAATGAGCTCTGCACAAAATTGTGTATTGCCTTTGAAGTTGCGGACATAGCTAAAGAATCCCTTGTGGTTGTCCTTGGCTGCTTAATTTACCTCAAATTTGGCTTTGATAGACATTATTTGTCCTTGGAGTTGTTTAGTTTGATGAGAGTGCTTTTATCCTGCTGGGTGCTGCACCTCCTAATTTTTGCCATTTTTTTCTTCCTTCTGTTATACAGCTTTTTGATTTGTGATTCCTGGCTTCTTTCTGAGTTAGTTCTGTACTTCTTCCTGATGAGTACATCTGCTTTTATGCAGCTAATAACATGCTTGTATAGGGTTTCTGTAAACAGTTCTGCATAGGCCGCAGTGTTCTCAGGGTTAATGGGGGCTTGAAATTTTGTCAGGTTATAACTTAATAGCAGGAAGTTAGACTTACAGTAGTTCCTGAATATTTCAAGGCTAGCTGGGAGTCTAGGTTTTATTTTTACTTCAAAGGAGACCAATTTGTGGTCTGACCTTACTATGGAAAACATTACAGTAGGGGGTGTGCCGCACTCTCCCATATTAGTGAAGACCAGATCCAGTATGGTTCCACTTAATAGTGGGGTAATTAAAGTCACCCATGAATATGGTATTGGGTTGGATGGTGAAGGTTTCCAGTAAGTTAAAATGCATGGTATGAGTTTCATGGGTCATAGAGGGGGACCTATAACTTGCAAGGAAGGGGTAATGGATTTTGTCTATGGTGGTTTGAACATGGAGCAGCTCAAGTGCATTGTCCTCTTTGACCAGCCTTGAGGTATATTTATTTTTGATGTAAATCGAGACATGTCCACTTGTAGTCCCTGTCTGTGTAGTAGCTGGTCTGAAGGTATTATAACCTTGCACTGTTAATGTGCTTGCTGCTGCTTTAAACCATGTCTCAGTGACCACACAGACACCAGCATTCTCTAGGGTGAAAAGAGCTTCTAGGGAGTGGAGCTTTTTTGTTTAAACTCCTGGCATTGAGCAGTAATACCTATAGATTTTCTTGGTTTTTATTTACTATGTCAGAAGTACTCTCAGTTTGCCACTGCCTAAAAAGGCACTATGGGGGAAGGCAATGTTTTAGCTAATATTGAAAGCCTAGAGGGAAGAGGTGCAGACTACCCTGGCAAATCAGCGTGGTTTGTTCACCATTTCCTTCCATGCTGACAAATATTGCACCTCCTTAGAATGACACCAGAAACTAATCCAGTTATTAAAGTCAATCATCTTTGTTCATATTGTGGCATCATCCTTGGAGAAGGTAAAATGCTGATCAATGCTAGGCCCATACTACCCTGGGACACACATTTCAAAATCTCCATGATGTCTGTCTTCATATAGTCTAGGGAGATACATCTCAGGTCATTTACATCCACATGGACTATGGCTGAGTCATATTAGTACTTGTGGTCCAGGGACCTGAGTGCGTGCCTAATGTTGGCGGATCCTAGTCCCTGATAAGCAACTGACTGTGACTTTCTTGTTACTCAGCCTGATGAGCGGGACATCAGTGTGTCTCACGATGGAGTTTCCAGTGACCAGAATGTTGAATTGTGTGGTGGCTTGCCTTATGGGCTTAGAAGTAGAGGCTCCATGAGTTCTTGCTGTATGTGTTGATGTGGGTATTGTTTTGAAAGAGTGCATTTGCGGCTGCTGAGGGTATTTTGTTATGTGTACTTCATCTATGTCTGTGTTGAATTGTGTGTGATGTTTGCAGAGTGTGTACTACTGAGAACCTTATTGACATTAGGAGCACTTTTATGTGAGAGCTTTGTCTCCAGTGACATTGTGTAAATACATCTGTCACATACCCTATCATTTTGTTTGAGAATTAACTGGTAGTCAGTAAACATGAGCCAATTTTTACATTGCCTCAGGATGCCCATATCCACCAAACTGATAACAGAGATAGTGAGAAAGTTCATATCCATGACAATGGGCTCTTTTTGTTTGATTAGGCAGCTGGAGTAAGAATATAAATTAATGTCAGTAGTATTTTGTTTGCAACTCTGGGGACAGTGCTTGCCACTGCAAACTAGTTGTCCTGTTTGAAACTAGGTATTGGTGAAATTTCAGTCATGTTTTTACAGGAAGAGATCCCAGTTCCCTTCCGATCTTCTGATTCTTTCTTCTAGTTTGATGTGGAATAAATTTCTTTAGACTACACCTCTCAAGTATCTTACCCCGATTCCCTGGAGTCTGAGTCTAAGGAAAATATTTCCTCTGATTCACCTGTAGAGGAATTCTCTTTTACTGATACCATTACTAAAATGAAAATTATTTTCTAGTGAGAGGTCAATGAAATCTCTGGCACCCAAAAAGATATTATGAGTTTTTACAGGTGAACACTCATAAGCATCAGCTATTCCCCCTGTAGTAGGTGGTCTAGATGATGCTTTTAATCCTGACAGTACTTTGCCTGATAGTCAACATTCTGCTTCTGCAAAACTTGATAGACTTACAAGGTACCACACTTTCATAAATTTGTCTTTCATAATCTTGTTGCAATTCCAGCAGTTATTTCTTTGGGTGAGAATGCTGGATCTAAACTATTTTCTGTCCCTAATCCTCTCCATTCCGATAAGGTTGGGAGGGCATTTGATAAATTTGGAGAAATGTTTATACTTCCTCTACGTTTGTAGTACAATTAACTGTCAGGCTCATATTGTGAAGTACATGCTTGCATCCTTTACTGAAATTAATAGAGTGTCAGCAGGCCTTTCTTCTTCAGAAGCTATGTCTTCCCTCTTGATTTTAATATCTTTAGTCTTTCAGGTAACCAAACATTCATTGAAATGTTCTTATGATACAGCAGATGCAGTTCCAAGGCAGATGCTATTGGATAGGTTATGTGCATGTATGCCTAGTTAAAATCCCAGAATTTGCCTGAAGATGTTAAGGCACAAATTGTCAGCGTCCCCTAGACAGAGATATTTTACCTGGCTTTTCTTTGTCTGATGTGCTGTAGAAGTTTAATGAAAGAGTCCATCTTATACAAGGAGTAAAACAGTTTTTTTTTAGTCTCTCATTCCTAACTATAAAATGTGCTATCAATCCAGCTCGGTCCTTTGTACAAGAAATCTGCTAAATAGTCTAATAAAAATGATAAGCAGCAGCATTAAAAAAAACAGTCTATTTCTTTGTTTTCCTGTTGGGATCCAGATCACATCAGATGTTTGCATGGACATCATCAAAAATGGTTACAGATGGTACTAGGACTTCCTTCCTGCTAGGTTAGGAGTTCCCCTTCATTCAGAAAACCATACTCATGTTTCCTCCCTTTCTTTCACACATTTTACTTCAGAGAGTCATAAAACTTGTTCCCGATCCTTTGATGGCGCAGTGGTGCAGCGGTATAGTTGTTGCCTCACAGCAAGAGGTTCTCTGGTTCGATTCTTGGCTGGGGTTCCTTCTGTGCAGAGTCTGTATATCCTCCCTGCATTCGTGTGGGTTTCCTCCAGGTGCTCCAGTTTCCACCCACGTTACAAAGACATGTGTCTGGAGCATTTCTCCCCAGGCCTCCACTGAAAATTGTCACATTCTAAGTCGGACTTTCCCAGTTAAATGTTAAAATAAAAAATAAAATAAATAAATTCATAGGGCAAGGACTTCACTCATGGATCTTTCTGGTCTTAAAAAAGGGAAGGACTTGGAGACTGGTTTTAGATCTTTCCTCCCTAAACCTTCATATAAAGATTCCAGAATTCAAGATGCTAACCCTCCACTACCTTTTGCTTCTGATTACTCCCTTATGCATTATGATGACTCCGGTTATGAAGGTTGCATACCACCACATCCCCATTTACAGAAATTTCAGACAGTATTTAAGATTCTCAGTTGCTGGTTTACATTATTTACAAAGTACCTTGCTCCAGTAATTGCTTTTTGCAGACCCCAAGGCATTCATGTCTTCCTTACTTAAATGACTGCTCTGTTTCTGTAGATTATTTTCAAAAATGTCAAGATTCTGTTATTTGTAAAAGACCTTTACAAAACCTAGGATTCCTTCTGAGCCTAAAGAAATCTTCCCTTACTCCATTTCAGAGCATTACTTTTCTAGGGTTGTCTGCTGCACAGTTCTTTAATGAGGGCCTGTCTTACTCCATGCAAGACTTCTTTATTTTATTTCCAGTTTTTTACTGGGGAAGTCCACTGGGCCGAAATGACCCATTTTCAGTGGAGGCTGGGGAGAAAAGCTCCAAGATGCATTATACAGTTCAGATACAAGTGATACTAAAGTATAAAAGATAACTTTATATAAAACAGTTACAAATAAGCACATTCAGTATCATGCATAGTTAACAAAATTAATTGTGAGTGAATTTAAGGGTTATACAGTTTTATTTGAGCAAACACTCTTATGTATTAGGTGTGGAAACAGTTTACATACAAACATTTAAGTAAATATGGATACATACTTTACATACACATTTAAAGTAGGGAGCTATTTACAATATTTACAAAGTTGAGTTGTGTGAAAGTAGCTATAGGAGTTGTCGAGAGCTTAGAGAGAGAGTAGCTATAGGAGTTGTAGAGAGCTTGGATAGACTCATAGGAAAATAACTATGAGAGTTATAGAGAGCTTAGGAACCAGAGAGAGAATCCCCTGGGGGCATAAACTTAGCATGGATTAGGTAGGGTGAAAGCAGGTGCATTTCCATTTAGTGGACTGGTGTTTGAAAAGCTGGGTTTTGAAGATGTTCATCGTGTTACCCTGCTGCAGTCATCACACTTGGGTTATCCTGTCGTCAGGCGGTCCCGCAGTCGGCCGGAATTCCAAAGTCTTGGTCCGGCGTCGGTTGCTGATGCTTCTTCCCTGACGTCAGTGCATGATGGGTATATATATCGCATCCAACGCCATTTTCTTCAGTCTTTCTTGCCGCGCGGTACCCAAAGCAGAAGCAGTTCGCAAGTGCCGGTCGGCCGACACCTGAGATTTTCGAAGTCGAATTTCAGATCCGAAGTCTTCAATAAAGCTAAGTACCCCATTGGGGAAACTTTTCTTGCCTCAGACCGATGTCAGAAAAAGTTAACAATTGTATTTCTTGTGGGAAGCAAATACCTCATAAGGATTTTCATTCTTACTGCATACCTTGCCTAGGCCCAGACCACAACGTCACTGGTTGTCGTATTTGTGCTAGGTTTAATAAGCGTACTATAAAAAGATGCTTTGATTTCACACGACACTACTTTGGTAGAAAATTTAACTACACTATGCCGTCAGAGCAACCGACTACCGGCGTGCACAAAAAAACGCAAGGATAAGGACAGGCAGCCTAGACCCAAGCCAGACTCCGAGGCCTCAACTGGACCGGTCTCCGGTTCACCGGTCTTCAGCGAGGCTCCGACGCAGCCCCTGTCTACCGCAGATCTGGAACCCGAGACCACTTTGGAGCTTTTGGCGGAGAGTGCTAGGCCGACGCAGCCATTTTGTTTAGCCCCTACCGACACTGCAGAAAGAGATGTCGGTGCTGCAGAAACACCTTCGGTTTCTGAAGGCGTTTTCAGACCAATGACACTCACCATAAAAACGTATCCTAAGCTTAAGACTCCTATTAAACCTAAAAAGACTGCACTTCAGTCTCCATTTCAAGGCCCCATGCCTAAGAAACAGATGCTCAAAATGGCTGAAGATTTGATCTCTTTAATCAGGGGTTCCCAACCCCCACCCGACAAAAGGCCTAGACAAGAGGAAGATTATGCCTCCTCTGATCAAGTGTCTATTTCCTCAGGCTCCTCTGAGGACCAAGATTACTCCTTCTCCCCTTATGAAGATTCTGATGCTGAGGATTCTATTCCCTCAGCTTCTCCTCCTGAAGACTACTCCTTTGGGGAAACTTTACACACTATGAGGGAACATTTTCACTGGGAAGGTCAGGACTACTCTGACTCAAAGAAAAGGCTCAGAGAGTTTCTTTTACTCCCCCAGCACAGACCATTTGCCATCCCCCCAGTTTTAGACATTGTGGATGATGTTTACTTAGAATCCAGTCTGAACCCAGATTCTCTGCCTCCTGCTCCAGCCAAACCTGACAGATACTATAGAGTGCCTGATTCCCACAAATTCCTTTATAAAAGCCCTGTTGCTGATCCAGAGACTATCTCCCAGGGTCCCAAAGGGGCTAAGGCTTCTATGGCAAAAAATCCTGTACCCTCTGAAAGGGACTGCAGAGCACTAGACAGGTGGGGGAAAAAGGTTTACACCTCAGCCACTCTAGCTATGAGGGCACTAAATTGCCAATTTCACTTGCTAAAATATCAGCAATTTCTAATGTCTCAGTTAAAAGAAAATGAGCACACTCCCTCAACAGTCTGAATTGAAAGAAATGCAGGATCTGTTGCATGCAACTGAACAGGTGGGCAAACATACTTTACAATGTGGGTTTGATTCTTTGGAGGCTTCCTGCAGAGCAGCTGTCACTGGGTCTGTTATACGTAGGCATGCTTGGTTAAAGGAACAAACTCTGCCTGATCATGTTAAAGCAAAGCTTCTAGATGCTCCCTTACAGCAGGATGTTCTTTTCGGAGTTAAAGCAGAACAAGTCTTAAAGAGAATGGAGGATAAGGCAAAATCTATGCAGACAGTCAAAGATTTTCTACAGGTACAGCCCCCTCGCTTCAGCAGAAATTGGCCAACAAAAAAATGGTCCTTTCCAGCTACTGACAGACCACAGATAGGTAAATACAGACGTCCAAGAGGCAGAGGACAACCACAAGCCCAATACAAACCTCGACAATGGGGCACTGCAACACAAAAGGGAGGAGAAGACAGGTCCCAAACTACCAGAAGGCAAACTCAATGACTTGCACCTCATCTGGCCAAGCAACAATCTCTTGGCAGCCCCCTTGGTAGGAAAACTCGCACTTTTTTCAGACAACTGGCACATTGTCACAAAGGACAAATGGGTCCTAGACATAATTTCACGAGGATACAGATTCCATTTTCACACCTTGCCAATAAAAAGAGGAATGCCAAACCTGCCACAAAATCAATGGTCAGAGGCACAAAAACAAATTACAGCTCTCATGGACATGAGAGCCATTCAACTGGTACCTACACGAGAGCAAGGCCAAGGATTTTACTCAAGACTCTTTCTAGTTCCCAGAAAGGACAATGCCTGGAGACCAATTCTGGACCTTTCAATTCTAAACACCTTCTTACAAGTACCCAAATTCAAGATGCTAACACTACAGCAGCTTCTTCCCATGTTGGGCAAGAAAGCATGGCTAGTAACGTTGGACCTCAAGGAGGCATACCTGCATGTCCCTATCAGACAAAGTTGCAGAAGATACCTCCGTTTCATTGTAGGTTCAACCCATTACCAATACTCTGCACTGCCCTTTGGCTTATCTACTGCGCCCAGGGTCTTCACAAAATGCCTGGCACCATTAATTGCATACTGCAGACAAAGAGGAATTCAAATATACCCATACCTGGACGACTGCCTCATCCAAGCAGAAAGCAAGGACATTCTCTTACAACATCTGGCTTTTGTAAAACATCTTCTAAGTTGCCTGGGGTACACAGTAAATGAAAAGAAATAAAAACTAGTACCCTCACAAAATATGACATTCCTGGGTGCCAGCTTGAATACAACGGCCCAGAAGGCTTATCTGACGCCAGACAAACAACTACAACTGACTCAATATTTCAAAACAATGGCAACAAAGACCCAACTACCTGCAAGAAAAATTCTGCAGGCCTTGGGCTTCATGGCATCTTGCATACTACTAATACCATTTGCAAAGCTGCATATGAGGAAATTACAGTGGTACCTAAAAAGCGTATGGTCTCAACACAGCCACAGCTTGGACACAATATTCCCTGCCTACAACAGGAGTTTCTATGGTGGTCACAGGCATGTCACCTCAACAAGGGTCAGCCTTTCACCTTGCCCCCAGCCAGGCAAGACAACAGATGCATCGGACTACGCCTGGGGGGCACACATGGCAGGGCAGTGCATTCAAGGCATATGGACTGCAGATCAAAGGAATCTGCACATCAATCAAAAAGAGATGCTAGCTGTACAGAATGCTCTGACAGCCTTCAAGAATCTATTACATCCAGGTCAACTTACAATAAGGACGGACAACACCACAGTAATGTGGTACATAAACAAACAAGGGGGTACACACTCCTACCCTCTATGCAGGCAAGCAATGACCTTGTGGAATACAGCTCTGGCTTACCAAGTTCAGTTACAAGCTCAATTCCTGCCAGGAAAAAAGAACACATTGGCAGACGACCTCAGCAGAAACATCATGGATCCCCACGAGTGGAAACTGGATCCACAAGTATTTGCAATGATAACTCAAAAATGGGGCCTTCCAGACATAGACCTGTTTGCCAGTTCTCAAACCTATCAGCTAATAAAATTTTGTACAAGGACACTTCACCATCAAGCTTGGAAAGTGGACGCACTCTCATTCAGTTGGAAAAACCTGACAGTTTATGCCTTCCCTCCATTGCCTCTCCTCACAAAGGTGCTTCTGAAAGTCAGAAAGGAGAGACCACGACTGATACTCATAGCCCCTGACTGGCCACGCCAGCACTGGTACCCACTATTGAGGAATATGGCCCAGGGTCCACCTTGGATTTTACCACAAATTGCCCATCTGCTCACACAGCAAAACAATCAGATTCTTCACAGCCAGCTCAAAACCTTAAATCTGGCTGCATGGCAAATCACCTAAGCATCCAGTCAGCTCCTCTTTCCCAAGCAGTTATGGAAGTTATTTTGGAAGCTAGGAGGCCCAGCACCAGGAAGGCCTACTCGGACAAATGGCAAAGGTTTTGCGCCTGGAACCAAGCTAAAGGCCAAAACACATTTCAGCCTCACATGCCTCAGATTCTACAGTATTTAACTGAGATGTTGCACAAAGGACTTTCTTTTTCTTCCATTAAAATCCATGCATCAGCTATTTCAGCCCACTACAACACGGATCCACCCTTATTTTCACATCCACTTCTAAGGCAGTTCCTCAGAGGGGCAAAAAACATTAGGCCTCCCAGGAGAGCACCTACACTAACATGGGATCTCAATTTTGTTCTGGAAAAACTTACGCTGCCTCCCTTTGAACCAGCTTTCTCTGCAGATCTTCCGTTTCTATCATGGAAGACTGCCCTGCTGCTAGCAATAACTTCAGCTAGAAGAGTCTCAGAGCTGCAGGCACTAATGGCAGTGGAACCTTTCCTCATTTTCCATCAAGACAGAGTTTCTCTACGAACTAATCCTTCCTTCATGCCTAAGGTGGTTTCCAGTGTGGCTTTAAATCAAACCATCCACTTACCCACCTTCTTCCCAAATCCACAGAACAAAGAAGAAAGACTCCTGCATTCCTTGGACATTCACAGGCAACTTTGTTACTACTTAGATAAAACTAAGGTTTTCAGAAAATCTGATCAGCTCTTTGCATCCATGCTACAGCTTCACAAGGGAAGGCTATATCAAAACAAACCATTTCCAAATGGATAGGACATTGCATTCGTTTTTGCTATACCCATCATGGAAAACCAGTTCCTGCTACCATTAGGCCCCACTCTACCAGGGCAACAGCTACATCTACAGCCCTCCTTAGGGGGGTTCCAACCAAGGAGATTTTGGAAGCTGCAACTTGGAGTTCAGTACACACCTTTACCAAACACTATCACTTACCACTTTACTCTAAGACTAGAGCTGGCTTTGCCACTGCAGTTCTGCAGGGGCTTCTAGCCTCCTCTAACCCTCTATGACTCCTCCACCCATCCTTAGCTTTGGGATTCTACCCAAGTGTGATGACTGCAGCAGGGTAACATGATGAACATAGTACAGTTTTGTACCTACCATAAATGTAGATGTGCGAGTGTACACCCTGCTGCAGTCCAGGTTACCCTCCCTCCATCCCCTCTGATCTAACTGGCTAAATCTCTACAATACCTTCCTGATGTATTTGCTTATAGCTGGAGGGATTTTGTGTTTGTGCAAATATTGCTTAATTTGGTACCAATTACTGATCACCTTTTTGGGGGCACCTGACATCTGGGGCAAGAAAAACTGAAGAAAATGGCGTCGGATGCAATATATATAACCTTGGCGCACTGACGTCAGGGAAGAAGCGACAGCAACTGACGCCGGACCAAGACTTTGGAATTCCGGCCGACTACGGGACCGCCTGATGACAGGATAACCCAAGTGTGATGACTGCAGCAGGGTGTACACTCAAACATCTACATTTATGGTAGGTACAAAACTATACTTTTTCTGAGTTTGGTATGGTTCTTAGAGTGAAAGGAAAGGAATTCCATTTTTTGCCTAGTGAGTAAGAGAGGAGAAGTTGGCCAGTGGGACGTTTAAGTTTGTAGATAGCAGTTAAATTCTGGTGTTCAGATCTGAGAGTTCTGTTGGGTGTGTAAAGGGGAAGGAGATTAGTTAGAGCAGGACATTTTGTTGGGTGAAATACAAGTCTATGTGTAGTGGTGAGTTGGAGGTTGTCTAGGTAGTTTGGGAGTTCAAGCCAATTCAGGGATTGTGGGGTAAGACAATGATGGGTAGAATTTTTGGATTTAGTGGCAAATTTAGAGATTTTATTCTAGCAGTTTTCTAGTTTGGAGGTGATAGAGGAGGACAGGTTGGTTAGGAGAGGGGCTCCATATAATAAGGAAGGAAGAAGACAATCTCTTATCATGGCCAATTTTATCAGTTTTCTTGAGTATAGCAGGAAAATCCCTCAAAATTCTAGGATTAACGACCTCCTCAGTTGTAATGGTTCTTTTAGCCAGATTACACATGAGGAAATACATTGGTATCTGAAATTAGTATGGACCTAGCACTAACACCCTCTTTCCTTCCAGCGTCCTAATATTCTGTAGCAGTTTAATTTCTCCAAGCTTTTTGGGTTTCTATTACCATGACAGGAATGTACCCCTTTGCTAAGTCAAAGTTTGATTAAAGTTTGTGAAATTAGTATAGTTTCAGTCTTTGATGTTATCCAAAAGTGCTCTTCGCAGCAACCACAATATGCTCAGAAATTAATCGTTCTGCAGTTTGTCAGGAAAGAGATGTCTTGGTAGATGTATCAAATGCTACTGAATATGGGACTTTCAGCTTATCCTCCTGCTCCTTCTCAGTCTACAGTACCTACATTAACAGATTAAAATAACAATAAAACATAACTATACTACAAAACTAACAAAGCATAACATAACCTCAACTACACTAGTTAAAAATGTAACACTTAAATGAGTTAAACTTAATTTCAGATATAAAAGAAAAAAAAACAGTCCTGAGACGGTCTATTCATGAAAACTATGTTCAGTAAATGAGTTAATTATTGGAACTCATTGAAATGAAATGGAAACAGTATTTCTTACTAAGAAAGGGAAAATGGATAAATGGTGTGCATGGGCAGGAATGCCAGAAGATGTTGAAATCAGTGTTGGGGGGGGGGGGGCTGCGGAGGTAAAGAATACCACTTAGTAATCTTAAAAGGCCATGAGTTATATGGAGGAAGTGAATCAGGCTGAACAAAAAAAAATTTGGTTTTAATAAGAAAATGTTAAGGATGGTACAGAAACCAAAATTACTGACACAATAAACTGTAGCTTGCTGTCTAGAGAATGGTAATTATGACTGGGATGGGTGGTGTTTTTGTGTGTGTGTGTGTGTGTGTGTGTGTGTGTGTGTGTGTGTGGATCTGCAACTGGGAGGCATATAAAGAATAGTAAAAAGCTAAATAGTGATAAAGAAGGCACAACATGAAGAGTTTAGCAAGCAAAGTTGTTAATGGAGTTAGGTGAAAAGGGATTGCATCAAGATGAACAAAGAATGGTAAGAGAAAAATCTGACTTGCTGTTTTTCATGGGCAATATGCAAAATATCTTTTGTCATTTAGGCTTATACATACATACAAATGTTTCAAGCACAGGCATTAAAGCCCTTTTAGCTTGCCAATATGCCAAAACACTTGCTCCCATAATAAATGTCCAGGCTGTTCTTAAAAATATATAAACTAGTACTTGCTTTAATGTAATTTGGTAGTCTGTTCTAAGCATCAGCTACTCTGTCAGAGAACCAATTAGTACACTTCTCATTCCTATAGAATCTTCTACATAGGTTATCTGACGATTCTCTAGTACTTTTTGATAACCCCAAACATTCCCAGAGGTAGTTGACCCTAAATGCCCTATATACCTGAATAAGATCTCCTCTTAAATATGTGTAAGAGGCACTGTACAAGTTCAGATATTTTAGTCTTTCATAATAACTTAAGATTTTCACATATATGGATGCCCTTAATGTATTTCCGCTGTTCTCTTTCCAGTTTATTCATGCTTGTTTTCCTATAGGGTTTCCATATTGTTATTCCATACTCTAGTTTGGGTCTAATGTAACTTTATGTTTGATTTCCTAGACTTTATAAATCTTTTTATACAACCTATAGTTCTAGAACTATCATTAGCCAGTTGGTTGATATGATTAGAAAAACTCATAGCTGAATCTACCCAGGTCCTTAAATGAGTCTACAATTTCAGTCACTGTGCTATATTAAATATTCACCTTTCAATTTATGTCTCCCAAATCTCATATGCTTAGGTTTTGATGTGTTTATCAACATATGATTCTTCTGTGCCCAAATGGTCAATTTAGTCAAATTATTTTGCAGACATGCCTTATCTGTAACACTTGTAATCAATTTACCCAATTTCAGGTCGTCTGCATATAGACTGTAGAACACCTCAGATGAAAAAGTAAGGTCTGAAAGATACAATCTAAACAAGTAAGGGCCTAGTACAGAGCCCTGTGGGACACCTTGACTGTAACCAAGGATTTCACCTGTCCAGTTGGTGTGTGATACTTGCCATGTCCTGTTTGTAAGCCATGCAGCTATCCATCTTATCAACAGTATATCACTACTTAGTTGTACTAATTTATTGATCAGTGTTTTGTGCATGACCTTGTCAAATGCAAGTTAAATCTATATAAATCACATCACAGCACAATTTTTCATTCATAGCTGTTATTATATTGTTATTGAACATCATGTTACAGGTGGTAATAGATCTGTTTTCAACATATGCATGCTGATTTATGGTTTCAAGTCCCAACCTATCCAGTTCTGAGAATAACTTATCCAGTATTACTGTCTCCATTACTTTTCCACAACATGAAAGTAGACTTAAGGGTCTATATGATTCTGTGTTTGTCCTTCTCCCCTTTCCGTTAAAGACAGGTTTAATAAGTGCATGTCTCCAATCTTGAGGAATCTCCCCATATTTATATGACCAAGTGAATAATAGATGTAATGGCAGTGTAAGTTCTTGCTTAAGTGTTCTCAGGTCATTGTCACTTATTCCGTGTCCTCCCTGCACTTTGTTTGGATCCAGTTTGCACAGTTCTTTTTCAATATACTCTAATTTGATTCCAGATTCTGGCATTGCATAGCATCATGCTTCATTATCCCTGCTTTCTTTAACACATGTAAGAATCCATTAATGAATCATGTTTGATAAACTGTGGGATGTGAACCAACACTTAGTGAGACATACAAGCTGACTGTAGCTTGCTATGCCTTTGCTGTTCAGTAAACTAAAGTACTACTGTTAATTTCATATTTTCATGTTTTTTATGGTATGTCTAAAGAAAAAATATTGTGGGTTCCCCAGTACCTCAGCTGAAGATGGGACACTTTAATCCAATCTATGTACCTGCTCAAAGTAAATAAAATACAAATAAAATAAACTGCTGTGGTTGTCTGATAATGTGTCACTGACTGTTATAGTCCAACAGCCTTTGGTATAGTCTGATTCATCCTATTGCAAAGGCTCGATTTAATACTATTCACTCCTTTGCTATAGCTACAGTTTACAGAACTCTGCTTGAATATCAGCTTTGAGTGGTAAATTCGGGAGGTTTTATGAAAAAGTCATAATAACTCACACAGAAGAAACACAAGCAGGTAGAGCTAAGCAGAATCTGTATAAACTGGAAATATGTAGGTAAAAAAACTGTAGGTAAAGGAGATGGTTAGTTAGCTGTTTCTCTTGTTAAGAATGAAAAATAACTAAACAGGGTATTATAAAAAAAAATGACACCAGCATCTAGAACCTTTTATTAAAATATCACATCATGTCAGCATCTTTAGTATCCTGGAAAATATTCTAGGAGTAATAAAACCATACTAATGAAAAGAAGCATATATAAATACTAAACATAAGAAGAATTATACCAACAAAATAAAATAATCAGTTAATAACAGCCAATGAAAACATTGAATTAAGAAAATGTTTCCATATTATTTCATTTTTTTTTCTAAAGGTTAAAATGGAGTATCAGACCAAGATATAGGGACTCTTATTTTCATAGTGAAATGTCACTTTTCTTTCTCACGGAGTACACTGGATTCTGCAGTATAGTAACTATGAGTTCATTCAGTCAGTAAGAATGCTCATTCCAAAATTACATAACAGTATTATTTTCCAAACATTTATTTCTAATATTCCTAACACTCCTGGGGCTCAGTTTTTAAAATTCCTCTTAGTTTGTCCTGTATAAATCAGACTACAGGAACAAGTTTTACGATATATTACTTCAGTTGTATTCCCGTTGAAATGTCCCAGTACTGTAAATTTTGGTCCATTAATAGCCTCACAACTTTTCTTTATATAACAGCAAGCAGAACAAGAATCTCTTGGCCAAGTACCTTTGTCGGACTCTGGAATCAGAAACATATTAGGTGTTGGAAAAAGAAAATTATAATCTATTAGTATATTCCCAATACTCCTACCTCTGCTATAAGAAGTTAATGGAATAGTAGTAAGATATTGATAAAGTAAATTATCTTGCCATTATGTATACATATATTTTGTTTCAAAATGTCTACCCATTGGCCATATAAAGTTTTATGCGGAGTAATAAAACAGACTTTTATACCTTTTATTTCACTATTATTTGTATAGTAGTTAATATGATTAACCCATTCTGTAGAATTTCTAGTTACAGATACGGCTTTCTAATAAGCTGCTTATAATATCAACCTCAGCATATCCTCTCTTTATAAACATACAAACTGTTTCACATGCTTTAGCCAAAAAGGTTTTCATGACCACTGCAAAATGTTTAAATCCTGACTAATTCACCATAGGTTCATAGGAGGTTACTAGGCTAGCGGCCTTATGGCCTTTACAAGCCTAGCCATGTTAATCCCAAGTATCCCATTTTTTCTTTTTGGGGAATTCGCAGAACAAATTTATAAACAGAGCTGGTCTGTGATTAACACAGATTTTATTAAATGTAACTGTAGTGGATAACAGCTAGTACCTTGAAGAAAGTGCCTTGTAGATATTGGCTTCCTATATAATTTAGTATAGATAGGCCTTCAAGCTGTCATATTTACATCCAAATAAATGACTTCATTGTGTTGTACCTCATACTTAAAAGATAATTTAAACCTTTTATTTTGAAGTCTATCCAAAAATTTAGGAGGCAGCTGGGAACCCTTGTATATAAAAATTAAATAATCAAAATGCCTATAATATTACATCACATACATAACATTTTTTAAAAATATTCTTGTTTAACCATATGCATAAATAATTAGCATATGTAAGAACAAAGGTTGGTGCCCATAGTTATACCATTGATTTGCTGTCAGAATGTGTAATTAAAATTAAAAAGAAAATTGAGTTCTGTTATATATGCCATATTACTGGTCTTGAACAATAATAATGCTAAACCTTCAAGACCAAAATTAGTACCAGTGTTAGTGTATAAACTTGTCATATTAATTAACAAAAACACAGATCTTGTTTACAGATTATATCAGAAATTAACAGAATGACGTAACCTGAATCCCTGATAGATGAACAAATATTTATAATTTTTATTCCTCAAGTAGCTATTAATAAGTTTACCATAGTTTTTAAGATAATTTCTACATCCAGATATAATAGGTTTTCCATGAGAAGTTACAGTATTTTATGTATTTTGGGAGGGAGTAAAATGTAGCTGTCTTAATGTTATTAATTAACATTTTGTTCCTCACATAACTTTCAGTCAGATGATCCAGAAAAACACTATTCAGCAGCAAATTTTCAAACTGTTGTCTAGCTTTAACGCATTCTGTAATCATATTCTATAAATGATTTTAAAACAGTTGTAAAAACTGACCCACGTTTAGGACTACAAGTTTTTTTTAGCCTTATACACAGGCTGAATGTTAATACTCTTATTTACTCTAAGACTTTTAATGCCTACCACTGTTGCTTACCATAATTACATCATTTATTTTTATTAACACTTTCTAAATTCACTAAATAAGCCATTAATGTCCATATTCAAAACATTGTAAAATATTTAACATAACCATTTCTACAATTTAACATAAAAGTAGATTTAGATTGTAGAGTTAGTATCCAAAGGACTAACATTTTCAAATTCCTGAAAAATCTCATCAGAAAGAAACTCAAATTCATCAGGAAAACAAGTAAAAAAATGAAGCTTCAGTATTACTGTTATTACTCATACCATTATAATTATTCAAATTCCCCTTGCTGTGTGCTGAGTTATGTTCAGGAAAAGTAAAATAGTTGAAATTTCTGCACAATTTTAAATCTTCAATTCTCAGTCTTTATAAGAAATGGAGTACAGTTGGAGTAAAATTTTATCCAAGATTTACTACTTCTGTTTCGTTGTCAGTTAAATTATGTCTTGCTATTCATTAGTTGCGAATAGGGCTATTTATCACTATAGGCTAGCAAGCTGTGGCTCCAGTTTCCACTTTGGCATATCATTTGGACCTACTACAAGTGAAAGCATTAATGTGTTTGATTTCTTAGCTAGCTTAATTGAGACCAGCAGGTAGCTGGATGTCCCTGGCCATTAAAGGATAGTGGCAGTACTACCATGCCAGGAAAAAGACTGTGGGAAAGTGTGTGTAAATGTGTGTGTGTGTGTGTGTCTGTGAAATTAGTGGGTTGTGCGAAAAGCAGTTACCATGGGTAAGGGACACTAAGACACTGTGGTTCACAGACAGAGAGTACTGAAAAAGGGGCCAGGGGTGCGAGGTGAAATAATCAGTTCTGTAGGTGGCCTATGTATTGTCTAATCTGGTTGTGGATGCTGGAAGCCCTTACCCAGGGCAACAGTGCATATTCCATTTATACATTTGGAGACAGGTCATATTTTGTGAACTGATTATCGAGTTAGATTTCTGTGGACATTCTATCTTTTATTTTATTCTGCTGAGTACTAGCAATGTGATTCGAGAGACCATCCCTCTGGTACCAGCTAGGACTTTTTCTTGACATTGATGAGAGTAGTGCCACCAGTCCATGACATTGTAGGTGTCACTGGGTGAGATGCAGACCCTATTCATTAAATTTGTCATCACAGCAGCCTTCCATATTGGGGGGATACAGGGAGGGAAAGCCACCCTGCAAAACTGTTTGAATGATTTAACAGCAAGTTTTGAAGTGCAAGGGCTCTCAATATCTGTATATCGCATCTAATAATCAGCTCTGTTTTAGTCATTTATAGATTACCTGACATTTCACTAAGTGACTTACAAAGATTAAATAACCTTATGCAGGTGTTGGACTGTGATAACAAAGCATTGATATAGGATCTAAACTTGTCCTAAACAGACAATGATATTATTGTCAGTATTAGTTCTTCACAGAGAATTTTCATCAGTTACCCACTAGGGTTTTTATCACAGATTGTCATATCTATGAGTAAAGGTTCTAATATGCTTGGTTTATTTTGCATCAATTTAAAGAAAATCTCTTTCGTTTGAAATTGCATGGAAACATGCTGCCTTTAGCAGTATACTAGGAAAAAACTGTGTCACTAAACATGATGAAAATAAACACTGACTTTTTCAGAACCATGGAGTATTTGGAATAAAGAATGTATTCTTTGGAAAAAGAGACAGTTCAGACGCTGATCATAATTTCAACATATGAAGCGGGGCATTCTGAAATTGTAAATAAAAGTAATTTCTACCTCTTCTTTTCCTATATCATTAACAACGGATGTAGTAAAAACAGAAGCTGGAGATGTGGGGGATCTGTGAATGCATGAGGACTAGATAACTTAAAAAAATACTTAAAAATTGACAGTCTCAGGACTCATGATTTCAGCTTTTGCTGCTGTAATAGAGAGCTCCTGTTTCACCACTGGGGTGATGTAAAAATTAACCCCATTTGTAAATACTTAATGTATAACAAAAATTCAAACTGTAAGGTACGGCATTGGTGATTGGCCAGAGTCTGACTCTGGAAATGAAAAATATTACCAAAAGTAATATTGTATATAGAAAGTAGGCTAGAACTAGTTCTAATAAATTTAAGTTCTTGGTCATCTGAGATATTAATCTCTGTAGTGCTGACCATCTTCCAGTGAACTGTTCCAATACTACAGTTTTTTGTTTTCTGTGTATAAATGCTTGTCTTTCCAATATGGTTTGATATTTTCCATTGAAATTTTCAATGATTATTTCATCCATCCATCCTCAATCCCTGTTCCCATCTTCCACACAGGGTCAGGGTGTCATTTCAGCAGTGGCAATCATCTCGAGCCAAGGTTTACACCACTGGGTGGCCAGCCCTGCCGCGGTAGATTTCAAGGATTATTACTGGCATATAAAATTCTTCCCTCAAAGTCAAAGGAGCAACTAGAGTATATCTTGAAATTTAATGAAAAAAAAAACGTAATTTGTTATGCCACACTACCACGTTTATATTCTTTTTGGGCCCCAGGACAACAGTATATATTTATGCTTCTGATAACATTTGTATTTGTTGCTCTGAAGAGTACTGAAAGCTGCAGTTTTGTTTTCAGCTTTTTGTAAATATTGTAGTTTGTCAGTTTTAAAAGACAGTTCTGGTTTGAATTAGACCCTTCTAACAAATAGCAATATCTCTTTACTGGTTCAAGGTATTGTTATGAACTTTTCAAGGTGAGACACCTGGATGATTAGACTTGTACTGCACTTTGAGTAATGCAGGTGCAATTAGAAAAGCATGAGAATTTGAAGTATGTACACATCTGTCAGAACAAATAAATGATGCATGTTCTGTTATAAAATTCATATAGTAATGATTTTAAATGTCGGGACCCGCTAAAGTGAGGCTGAAAACATGGAGACTGAATGGCAGAAAAAATAGATTTACATATACCAAGTCCAAAATGGCTATTTCCAGAAATATTCCATTTTCTCCAAGATATGGCAATCTTGAGAGTCAGTATATAATAGTTTGGGGAGATTGCTCCCCACATTGCAAGGCGCCCTCCCCTTCAAAAAAGAAGTTTAAAGGAGAAGAGAGAATGTTCAAAATTCACTCTTCACCCAGGTTTTTGATTTTTTTCGGTCTTTCAACACTTGGCATTAGGATTGTTGACATTCCAATAGGAAGTCCAGTTAAAATGGCAGAGAGTATTACATTTTTTTAGAAAAGAGTATTATTTTGGTTCGTGCAATAAAAAAAAATACAATAATGCTATGGTTTGTTTACAGACTGGAGTTATCAGAATCAAAATTAACATTTTTGTTGTAAAGTTTACGGCAAAAAAATGACCAGAAATGGCTATATAGGACTGTTCTTGTTACTTTGTAATATAGAACCATTTCTAAAAAAAACTTTTAAAATAATCTAGCAATTTTATCACGGACTTCCCTCATACAGTAGTATGGCATGACCCTCATTTACAAAATGCAGTTATTTAGTGATGCCAGTTTTAATGAGGTTTTTGTTATTTTATATTTATGTGATATACATTATTGGACATAAACTTAAATTTGAAGGGGGTTGACAAAAAAAACCTCTTCATTCAAGAGAATATATATAACTGCTACTACTACCAGTGTATTTATAGGTCACAAAAGATGTAACGTTCATCATATTGCTGCAGTAGCCTTAGCTATATAGGTTATATCCTGTCAAGGGCATAACAGTCGGCCAGCTTCCAAAGCTTCAAGGCACCTTCCACAAGCCCAAACTCAGCTGACAAAAAAAGACAGATTTGAGCACCAAGCCCTTCAGAGCTTTCCTACTACTGAAGAGAGTGTACCTTTGCAGGCTTTCAAATATTGACGGTCAGCTTGTGCTGTTCCTTTGCTGGGCAGATTAGTTCCCTTTGGGGAAAAAACCTTCCACGTAAAAAAATAATGTTGTTTTATTGTACTTTCCTTCTTAAGAAAGTTATTTTTAGATGGGAGTTTATGTTTTAACAGACACTCACAAGACTTAACTGTACCTTTAAATAGGAGCACACTTTTTTCCTATCAGTTTAAAACTTGTTTAAATTGAAAACCATTTTTTGTTGAGAAAATGTGTATTTTACTTTACTGGGCTGACAAAGTGTTTTAAACTGTAGTATTTTTGTGTGAAAAAGTGACTTTTAAAGACTTTAAATTTTTACCAGCTGTTGCTGCTTGCTTCTCCCAAGAAAGAGGCACCATTTTCGGTTTGATCATGGAACAAACTACTGGTCCCACAGTTGGTCCATCTTCCAACCACAAAAATTTTCCAGCACAAAAAGAAAAATTTAACAGCCTTTGTCACCACAGCAGCTGCAGGTGGGTGATAGTGCTTGGTCATAGCTTGTTCTTCAGACCACTTGTCTTTTAAACTGGATCCTTCTGGTGTAGCACCTACTTCCACTATGGGCTGGGAGTTAGCCACACCCTATGTGGCTGTTGGGGTCCCCCTCAGTGGGTAAGGGAAAGCTAGGCTTGTTGGCCCTGGGAAATGGAGCAGGGAGGACTAAGATTAAAGATTCAGAATCTGGACAGGAATGTGAAGTAACAGATGTACAGTTTTCTCTTCCATTTTCTGATTCAGACTCAGAGGAGAGCTTGGTTTCTGATTCTCCCTAGTGCGGGGTTGGGGTGGGGAGTTCTTTCTCTAAAACAGTTTCCAGAATGTGTCAGTGTTTTACGTAGGGAAAACACTAAGGTTTTTCAGCCCCTGAGAAAGTACTGTGAACAGTTACAGACAGATGTTCTAGAGCCTTCACCCATTCCTCCAGTTCTGTCAGCTTTAGAGGATGTGTGTGTCACTGCTTGCAATTTTCCTGATAGTCTTCTGCCCATAAAAAAGGCAGATAGAATGTATAAAGTTCCTCAGTCTTTTTCAGTTTTTATTCACTCTTTCCAAACCTAACCCAGCAGCTGTAGCCATAATTAATCCTACTGCTGCTAAACATTCAGTTAATTCCAGTTCTACTCTTTCTGACAAAGAGGGGAAGATTATTGATAAGTATAGGGGAGAAGTGAATGTATTTGTAACTTTGATTAAAAAAATTAAATTGTCAGGCTCATGTGTTAAAGTTCCTTCATACTTTCACAGTCAGAATAATGTTTTGTCTGCAGTTTCTTCTTGTGAGGGAAAATCTGTTTTAAATAATTTAGATATTTTTTACATTGTACGAATCACTACTCATTGTTTACAGTGCGAGTATGGCTCAGTTGATGTCTACAGCCACTGGTATTGTTTTGAGAAGGTTTATATGTTTATCTGGCTGAATTCTTAGGACCCCCTAGATAGTGGGAAAAAGTGTGATGAAAGGGGTAAGTTGATACAGGGTGTCAGCACTAATTTTCCACATTTTCTAAGGTATTCTCTAAGCACTCATCTTTAGGGAAAAACAAAAATAAACAGTCTCAATAAAATGCTGATAAACACACATTTAAGAAGAAATGGTGTTGAGGAGTCCAATAATAATTCAGATCCCTCTCAAATGTAAGGACAGTCGAAGTAGTCAGAATCACTGTTTAAGAGACCTTGTAACCCCCCCACTCCACCCACCATGCTTGTCCATTTTCCCTCCAGAAAGTCTCAAACTCCACTTTCTCTTTGACAACAGATAATCTTAGCAAATTAGTTCTGAAGATTATTCATCAAGGTTACGGATGGCAGTGGAAAGATATCCCTCCTAGGAGATAATTACTCATTTAACAGACCCGACTCCTTTATTTCCCTCTGTCCTTCAACACATGCTGTCCCAGCAAGTGATAGAACCAGTTCCTCCTTCCCATGTTGGGAAAGGTTTTTATTCAAGATTGTTTTACTACCAAAGAAAGATGATGTTTGGAGACCAGTTCTGGATCTGTCTTCCCTAAACCTGGTTGTGATAGTACCCGATTTCATAATGCTGTCACTTCACAACCTGTTACCTCTTCTTCCTCATTTAAGTTTCCTGGCAACTGTAAACTTAAAAGATGCATTTCATCACATCCCTATTCATCCAGACTTCAGGCATTTCTTAAGGTTTTGTGTGTCTATATCACATTATCAGTTAACTGCCTTATCCCTTGGACTATCCACTGCATCAAAAGTGTTCAGTGTCTTAACTCCAGTTATATGCCAGGCTACGGGGTATCCACATTTTTCTTTATTTAGATGACTTGCTTATCTTTGCAGAGTGTTTTATTTTTTTTCAAAGTCTCTGGAATTTCTGATTTGACAGATCTCTTACTCAATCTGGGATTCCAAGAGAAGATTTAAAAGTCTTTCTGACTCCTTCACCCAGGATTGTGTTCCTGAGGTGTCAGCTAGACGGCTCAGTTCAAAGAGCTTTTCTTCTACAGGAAAACTTGATCTACATCTAGACCTATTCCTAAGGTTTCCCACTCAGACTGCAGTTACTGTGAGGGAATACCTCAGGATAGTGGGTCTCATGACAGCTATGATTCTCAAGATACCCCTGGCATGGCTCCACATGTTAATGATACAATGGTATGTGAAGTCCATTTGTTCCCAGCTCCATCATCCTTTGTCTTTAAAAATTCCAGTGATAGGATTTTCAGAAGATAAATCACTTGGTGATGACAGCAAATATCCCTAAATCCAGGTCTCTTGTTCTCCTTACCTGCTGCAAAGCTGTCAGCCCCACTACATATGCTTCAGACTGTGAGGAACAGTTTCATGAGGGATAATGTGCAAGTTGTGTGGGAACCAAGGAGAGAAGCAATCAGGTAAATATTAGAGATGCTTCCCCTAATCAAGGCAGTCAACTCTCTGAATCATCTTTGGTCCCTGGGACCTGTTCAAGTTATTACAGCCAGTGCCACAGTCATATGGTACATCAGTAAGCAAGGTGGAACCAGCTTTTACACCCTTTCCAAACTAGCCACATTAGCTTGAGACATAGCTTCCAAGCACAGTCTTACTCTACTCATATCCTACATTCCATCAGAGCAAAAGTGTGTGGCAGACAAGTTGATCAAGGGTAGACCCTCATGAATGGAAACTAGACCATGGGGGTCTTCAAAATTTGATCCATCTGTGGGGAGTTCCTCAAATAGAGCCATTTGAGCCATCAGCTGGCAAGATTCCACTTCAGGGCTCCCTGCAAAAATGCCAGAACTGTAGATGCCTTTTCCTTTCCTTGGACAAGAATGTTCCTGTATGCTTTTCCACCCTTTCCTCTAATATCCAGGGTACTTTTGAAGATTCAGAAGGAATCCCCCAAAGATCATTGTAGTGACTTCTCACTTCTTCCCCAAGCAACAGTAGTTCTTATTTCTTTTGAAATGGCTCTTTGTGATTACCACAAGATTTCTCAAAGAATGAATCCACTCTCGCAAGATCAGAAGTGTTTGATACACTCCGATCCTCAATCAGTTTCAGCTGACTGCCTGGGTGATAGGGTTTTAATTCCCGTTAGACACCTGTTTTCTCAACCCTCGGCCGATTCCAGTGCCAGTAACCAGGTCTTTGACCTACCTGAAGCTTCCACTTACTCCATGCTTTCTGGATGTCTACATCTTTCTCTCTCCTTGGATGATAAAAATGAGGATGGAAGTGTTTATTCCACTGCTAAGCATAATGTGTGTTCTATTTCTCAGTAAAACGTTCCTGCAGCCATTCAGCAAAAGGAATCTCAGTATAATGAATCTCATCTTTCTAATAATGAAGGTTTCTCCACAAGTCAGTGTGGACAAGAATTAATCGCCCCCTCTACGTATTTTTCGTCTGGTTTCCCTCAAAAAACCTTCAGCCACGATGTTTTACCTTCCTCATCTGAATATTGGGAAGGTTTGAGCTCTCTTTCCACAAACTGGGCAGTATCAAAACCACTTATTAATATGTGCCCACCCAGAGAACAAACTTTAGCTTCCTGCAAACCTAAAATACAAATAATATTTACGAACCCGTCTGCAGTGATCTCTAAGACAGGGATGATTTCTACTGTTAACTCGGGGAAGGCTACTCTACAACCATTGCCCTCGTCTATTGATGGGACTGTATCCACTATCTTCTACCCGATATCTAAAGAAAACCTAAACTCCTTGTTGAGTTTGTCTTCCAGGACAACAACTGTATGCCAACAGGTAGGCAGAACCATTTTTTTAACTGCCGTGTCTCGCAACACTGAAGTGGTGTCCCTCACTTCAGCTATTAATGTCCCGGTTATGTCAACTTCTACGGCTACTAAAGACTTGTCTTTGCTGATTAATGAACCCTTACTAATTGCGGATGACACAGCTAATGTTATTAATGAAGTAGTGTGTGTTTCCACTGATTACGTTGATACAACTACTACTGATTCTCCTACTAAGGATCAGTACATTGCACAACTAATCGTTACCATGGCACTACTAATTCTGCTTTTACTACGGTTCCTAACTGCAGTTCAACAATTTATAAATGTGGCAAATCTATTAATCATTCTTTTGACTATAACGAAGCGAACAACAACAGTTATTCCAAAGCCGCAAGTGATTTTCATCATGCGGCTAATGGCCATTCTCACCATATGGCTAACGGCTGTTTTACTAACTGTAAACATATTGATGCCGGTGTAATCAGAGCTGAAGAGCGATTACGTGTTGAATGTGAAGTGGATGGCCCCTCCATCTCTGCCTTAAATTGTCCCTCTATCTCTGTCACTAACTGTTGTTCAGCAAACCATTTTTTTGGTGATCGTGCTAGAGAGGTAAACTGCATTTTGAACAGTAGTGCTAGTAATATTTCTTTGTCAGCTAGCGCTGACAGGGAATCCTTGATTAAAAGTTCCAATATTTCTTGTCAGCCAAGCTCTGCCACCATCAATATTCCTGTGCTTGAACAGGGTTCTGTTCATTTAACAGTAAATCAAGCTCCTGCATCTGCACTCTCAGAGATAAATCAAGAGCTAGTAAATCAATTCAGCGGGCACCTAGAGGAGGCACAAGATATTAACAGCCAAGGCAGCGAACAAGGTCACATTATCAGACTTTCTAACTGCAATGCCCGTATCCAGAGCAGTTCTGTGTCAGTTGTTTCAGCGGACAGGGAAACCAATAGGAATAACTGTACTGTTTCTAATGCTTGCATCCACAGTGGTCCAGGGTCGCTGTTATAATTAATAGGGAAGCAGATTTTAATCAGCCTCAAGAAGCCATACCTCACTCTCATATTAATGACAATTATGGTGATAATCAGCTCCACAACGCTTCTGTGTCAGCTATTGGATTGCACAAGGAAGCCAGTAGTAATCTGCTTCAATCTGTTACACTACCTTCTCATCAGCATGTACATAATTTTAGCTCATTCAGAAATCAAAAATCTCTTAATTCTGTTAATGTTAATGTGAATTCAAGTACTGCTAGCCTTACCAGCAATTTCAGCATTGTTGACATGAGGGCTATTTTTACTTCACCAATGACCGCCTTTGCTGATTTCCACTATAACCATCCTACTGCTGCTCAAACAAGATTTTTTTTCTGCTGCTTGTCCTGTTCCTGGAACCAGTGGAAGTCAGTCATTACCATCCCATCATAGGATTACTCATAAGACAACTAAGACAGTTCCCATAAGTTCTATTCCTAACAGGAGTATTCTTAATGGGTAGAATCAACACCTACTGGACTACTTAACCAGAATTCCTGCCAATTACCTGGTTCTGTTCCCAATAGGACCGAAAGCATTCCTGACAGGTTACCTAACCATAATTACAGCCAGATTGCAGCTGCTTCCACTGTTAACAATCCTTACACTGTTAACAATCCTTCTCCGGACAATGAGATTGTTTTTTCTCCATGAACATGAATCCTTTAATCCTTTTTTGTCTACAGGTATGTCTCCGTTTACAGCCAGAACTACTTTACCACCTAACAGACTCTCTAATGACTTTTCTGAATGTAAACCTTTGGTTTTCAGACTTGAGAGGTTATTAATGGTGTTTAAAAGTATTGAGTTAGACAATTTATATTTAGAAGCTTGTCTGTCATTGTGCATTGTACCTAAAGGGCTCCGTTTTTGTAAGTTCCCTAATAGGACTGTTTTTAACTCACAATTGCATCAAGATCTTAGCAATTTATATAATGATGCTGGTTTATCCTCCCTCAAAGTTATTCAAAAGGATAACACAGTCAAGCTTAATGATCTCAGATTGAAAATTGAGTCTCTTAACTCCTCTATTTTGCAGCACCCCCAGTTTCTTTTTATTAAACCAGTGTACGATTCCATTTCAGCCAAGCTTTCCAGACATGTTGTGACAGTTATAGCTAAAAAGAAACACAAACTAGACAGAGATATTTCTCAATACAAGTCAAATTTAACTTACCCCATTAGGTCTTTCTTTTCATGAAATTAGACCTTCAGACCCTGACTTTTCACCTCACAATTCTTACAGACACTTTCCCAGGAATAGACCTAACCACTTTGTTCCCTCCAACACCTGGAACAACAGGGGTAACAATTTCCGAAACATCGGAGGCAACTACTTTGGATCCTCTAACAACAGGCATAACCACAGAAATAACCACAGTTAACACTTTTAACTCTAGAGACATCTATGTGAGACCATCTGATGTTTGGGATAACAGAAGCATTAATAGGAATAACAGTTTTGTCCAACCTTCTCATCCTACTAACCATGTTACTCCCAGACTCCCTGTCTCGGATAGTTCCTTTGGTACTAACCCTTTTTCTCCCAGACTCCCGGTCTCGGACAGTTCCTTTGGTAACCTTATTTCTTCTAATAATTTTGCACCCAATCTTCCTATGTCTGACACTTCCCCTGGTTTCCAGACACCAGTCAGCACTCCAGCTTCACACCACCCTTTTAACTCTGTTCCTTCTTCCAATAACAGGATTCCTGTTTCCACTCCCCGCAGTTTACCTGATTTCAATGGGTGCAGATCCAGATTTGATTTTCAAGAATCCCCCCTTCATAATCCCTTTGGTGCAGTCAGTCCTCCTCCTCCTAATCTCTTTGGTGCAGTTAGACCTCCTCCTCCTGTCTCTTCTCCTGTTCCATCCACTTCTTTCAATTTTCCCACCGTCTCTTCTACCACCCCTATTATACCTAGGACTAATTGTTTAGTCACTTCTCTTCCACCCACTCCACCTCTTATCCCTCAGCTACGTCTCTACCACAAGAGAAGAGAAAAGCCAAGAGAGTTTGGCACAGAAGGGAACACTTTAAAGAGAAGGGGCTTTGGAAAGATTGGGTACCATATTCCACCAAGGCACATTATGACCAGAAGCAGTTACAAGTAACCACTCCTAAATTGTTTGGTTTGTCTTCTCCTCCTCATCAGATCGTGTCTACTGACAATTCTGTTTCTACTGTCTTCAACTTGTCAGGTAAAAAGTTATCCGAGGATCATATCAAAGTGTTGGGGAAAGGACATTCATTCTCCCCAGCGCAGAGAGCTAAACTCCCTAATCTACTTATGGACTTAAGACTTTTTGCCAGGAAGTTGAATCTACAAGTTTTACTCGGTGACTTTAACTCTAAAAATTCTGTTTCTGACTCTCAACAACAGGATTTGTCTTTATCTACTCCTCTGCACGAGATTAATGATGTAAACACCACTCCTGGAAGTTCTAGTGTTCCTGCTTGTTTGGATGGTTATGTGAATCACCATACTGGTATTAATGTTAACTGTTCTGTACTACGCAAAAAAAGTTTATTTAACCCTCCCCTACACAACATTATCTCTGCCTTCATTAGAGTATGTGAAAATGATATTAGACATCTTATTAATTCTAACTGCCATGACAAATGGTTCAATCTTAATCAAATTGAGAGGTTAGCACTTATGGACTTAGTTAATGATGATAATTTGAGGATTATGAAGGCAGACAAGGGGACGGGAGTTGTTCTTATGTGTCAGGATAAATAAATTGCCAAGATTGAAGAAACTTTGTTTAATGATGATTTTTATCAAAGAGTTACCTTAGACACTGTTCATAATAGTTTTGCACACATTGACAAAGTACTTCATTCTTTAGTTAGAAACCATGATATTTCTTTTGAGGAATTTCTATTTATGCACACCCCACATCCTTGTTTAGGTAGACTTTTTGATATTCCTAAAATACACAAAGATAGTTGTAATCCACCTTTCAGACTAATTATTTCTAACAATAAAACCAAAACAGAAAGCATAGCCCAATATGTTGATTTTGTTTTAAACCCTATAGCTCAGTCCAATCCTTTCTATATTAAAGATTCCTGGGATTTTTTAAATAAGTTACATGACTCTAGTTTTAATGGTATGGGGAAGATCTTAGTTACACTTGATGTAGTAGCTTTATACACTAGCATTCCCCACCAGGAAGGGCTTAATTATGTTAAACATTTTCTACACAAGTTCATGAAGTTTCCTAAAGCCAGAATTGACACCTTACACACTCTCATGACTTTGGTTTTAGACAATAATTTCTTTCATTTTAATAATAACATCTTCAAACAAGTTAGAGTAGTTGCCATGGACACTAAAATGGCCCACGCTTTTGCAAATGTAGTACTGAGTGAATGGGAATTGGATACCCTTGTACACCTCCCTGGTTTTGAACTTACAGAACATTATTGCCGTTTTATTGACAACATATTTTTTGCTTGGAAGGGCTCTGACAAGCAGCTTGAGTTATTCATTAATTCCTTGTCTGAGAGTATTGGATTCCTTCAATTTGTTTTAGCAGGGAAAGGTCCCACTGTGTCTTTTTTAGATAAACCTTATCTATCGAAAAAACTTCTGGTGCCCTCTCTTCCAACATTTTTAGGAAGAAAACATATAGAAATAGCTATTTGGACTACAACAGTCAACACCCCTGGTTCATGAAGAGGAACGTAGTAAAAGGACGGTTTGTTAGATTATCCAGATTAATAAGTGTTGATACTATTTTTGAATTTGAATGTGATATTTTATCTTCGCTCTTCATGCAGAAAAATTATCCTTTTCATTTGGTTAACAGTATCAGGAATGATATTAGATGTAACAGGCACAGTAGATTTAAACCTATTTTAAGATATGGTTTTGTACCTAACAGAAACACTTCTACTGATGATGTCGACAGTTGATCATCTAGTTTTGCTTTACGTATTAGCAGGGATATGCAAAACATCAGGAGTATATTGACAAATAATTGGAGAATTCTGTCTA